>NC_058414.1:79135023-79229990 GCF_002201575.2 Neomonachus schauinslandi | reverse complement strand
AAGCTATGGAAGCAACCTCAATGTCCCTTGATAGATGAATGGATATAAAAGATGTGGTATATATAGAATGGAATATTACTCAGCCAAAGAAAAAGTCATCTTGCAACAACATGGATGGACCTAGAGGGTATTATACTAAGTGAAATAAGTCAGACAGAGAGAAACAACTACCATATGACTTCACTTATATGTGGAATCTAAGAAACAAAACAAATGAACAAACAAACAAACAAAAAACAAAGACTCATGACTGCAAACTGGTGGTTGTCAGAGGGGAGGTGAGGGGATGGGCAACAAGGGCATTAAGAGGGGTATTAAGGGGATTAAGGGGTACAGGCTTTCAGTTATAAGTAAATCACAGAGATGAAAAGTACAGCATGGGGAATATAGTTAATAATATTATAATGATGTTGTATGGTGACATTTATCATGTTAAGCATTGAGTAATGTATAGAATTGTTGAATCACTATGTTGAACATACACCTGAAACTAATATAACACTGTATGCCAGCTATATTTCAATAATAACAAAATTTTTAATTTAAAAAAAGTGGTTATATGCCAGTCCCAAGCCAAGGCTTCAAGAGGCATCTCTCATCTAGATGCTTCCAATCTGCTAAGAGAAGATGCCTCAGATAAGAAGATGCCCACCCCCAAACTCTAGACAGAAGCAGAGATAACCCAGTCTACCTGTAGGCATATGAGAAAGACATGCTAGTTGTATTTTGAGGCTGAGTTTTGCAGAGCAAAACTGAGGAACATGATACATGCCTACTGCGTTTAAACTCTCCTCTTTAATTATCATGCATCTTATAAATGTATTCCCTCCAAAAATACCAAACTTATAAACTGTCCCTCATAATACTTCAGAATCTTCATCATTGACATTGCTCATTACTCTCCAGTGTTTTTGTACTGTGAACATCTAACTCACTGGTAGGTATTTGATTCTATATGTAAATTAGATGTTAATTCCACAAAGGAGAGCTAGAGCTAGAGCTCATTTCCTGAAGCCCTTACATTCTGCACTCTACCTCTGCACAGCCCTTTGCTTGCCCCACGTGGAGAGGCTGGCTGTGCAACTCCACTCTGCCTGCACTTAAAACAGCCGCGGGTTGCCAGGAGAAGTCCTGCCGGCTGCAAGCGGTGAGGTGAGATTTCAACTTTCTGGCAGTTAGATGCACTGGGTTAATAACCCTGCACACCATGGTACTGTTCTTCTGTGTGCCTCCAATAGGAATCAAAATCCAGACTTAAAAAAAAAAAATCTTGATTTATTATTTGTAAAACTTTGGAGATTTGTCACTTCTCCAACA
Source organism: Neomonachus schauinslandi (assembly GCF_002201575.2). Classification (NCBI taxonomy): domain Eukaryota; kingdom Metazoa; phylum Chordata; class Mammalia; order Carnivora; family Phocidae; genus Neomonachus; species Neomonachus schauinslandi. The sequence goes on along the minus strand of NC_058414.1, from coordinate 79,228,673 downwards.
AGTGTCAGGTGGTCATTTTCCTAAGTGGGGTGCCATACCAGATCTGCCCATCTTTTGTAAGAATAAGGCCATGACTGTGTGTTTGGGAATGCGAATCAAACGGTAACAGAAGGTTGTTTGTTTGTTTTCTCCTTTACTCATTATCCTGGCCTATTTATACAAGTAGTTTCAAAGAAAGAATGGAGATACCCGTGATGAATCTGAATTAACCAAAGAAGCCACCTCCAGCTTCAGACAGCAGGAGTCAATCTGACTGATGGCAGGGCGGGGCAGGGGGGGGGGGGACACAAAAGGTTGCTAACAGAGAACTGGCAGATTGGGCTATGTTCAAACTTAAGCTTTTATTCTATTACTCTCATTATGTCCCAGTTTGCTTGACAAAACACCATTGGAGATCGTCTATCACTGAGAGTCCATGGTAACACTTCTGTGAGGTTGCCTTCTGTTATTCAGAGAACACACTTTGCCATGGAAGACATTTATTTAAGTGGAAAATATCCCGTCTTAAAAAGGAGTCTATGCCTTTAATTACCTCACTTGATAGGCAGTCTCTACAGTTAAAATCTATCTATCTATCTGTCTATCTATCTATCTATCTATCTGTCTAAATCAATAAATCAACAATAACAAAACCTCACCTACAATTGTTCCAAGTTGGGAGATTATATATGTTCCTTTTAACTGTAGAGACTGCCTACCAAATAAGGTAATTAAAGATATATATATACAAAATAATGAATATAGATTAAAGGAGGAGAAAATGATCATTTTTGAGTTCTATAACTCGTTATCTTTGATAGAAACAACTTCTTTGAAAGGAAATAACATTTAGTAAAACCTTTCAAATTTAACCTTTTAATGGCAGTAAAATTGAATCATATAAATTCTATTAATGTAATGGATGCTTCCCAGCTGAATCTCTCTCTGATAGTGTGGAAAACTGCTTATTTTCACAATCACTCTTTGTAAAGAAATTGTTGAAAATGGTTTAACTCAGTGAAGTCAGCTGAGATTATCAGTTATTAAGCTACAAAAAAAAGTAGAAAAATTATGATACCTAGTCCTGTATTTTATGATATAAAAGAACTCTTAAGCAAGGTATTTAATGTCCAAAGGCAAAGGCAGTTTTGCAATTCATGTCCAAGCAGAGTGCCTGACAAGGGGTAGGTACCCAGCAATGTTTTCTTAATCTAAATTGACTAGACCTCTTTAATTTTTCTAATTGTTTGTTAAAGAAGTTATTAATTTGACATCTGATCTCCTCCTATTCTTGACCCTATAATTTTTTCTTGCAATTTTAATTTAGTAGAAGAAAGAGCGTCAACTTTTTAAAAAAGGGAATATTTAATATTTAGTGAGGAGAATTACTATTTAATTAAATATAAACTTGACCTGGGGGTGATGTGATTTGCATGGGAAGGGGCTGGAATGTAGAATCATAACCAAAGGTGATTTCCCAATAGAAATTCCTGCTAGCTATAAAGAGTCATAGAAGTCAAAGGCTCAATCTCCAGACCTACTGTGCCCTTACTTAGGTCTGTGATGCCAGACATATCACTAAACTTTAAGTTTCAGTTTCTCTGAGTTACCTAACTCAGAGAGTTTTTGTGGAAATAAAGTGATGTTTGTGAAGTGCTTAATGCAATACCTAAAATAGAGTAATAATATTATCCTCTATTGTTTGTAAGAAGGATTCAAAAGTTAACTTTAGATACCAACCTACTGGGCATTCTGCCTGCAGAATGCCTCTGCTTCCTCCTCAGTTTGAGTCACACACAGCAACACCCACCCCCACCCCCTGTACATACCTTCTATGCACCACCTTTCTTAGCCTCATCTAATCTAATTTAACCTAAGGCCATGAGAAGTGTTGTTCTTTGGCACTACTGTTCATAGGCTCAGTGGAGTGGATGTATCTCTGGTCAGACCCAGTGGAGGGCCTATGGTGAGTCTTGACTGGACAAGGACTATGAGGGCCCTGGGCCACAGTGGGCATTGCCAGGTCTGAAAGACCTTTTCGGAAGTGCTACAACTGGCTTGGATGATAAATGGACAAAATACTTTGTCTACCTTTGGCTTTATACTTATACCTAACACGATGCATATGTATGTTCTTCTTGGGTAAAGAATCTGCCAATGGACTGCACAGACTCCTACCAGTCTGATGCCAGAGCTTTAAGTAGCTTCCCCTTATTTCAACCAGGGTAGCTTTAATAATATTAAAAGCTCTGCTTTCCGGGGCAGGGAACTGGGGTGGAGGCCTATGTTATAGAACACGTAGTGGTTTTTTTGGTTTTGTTTTGTTTTGTTTTGTTTTTCAGATCCTGGGACCAAGGTTTCGTACTTTAAGGTACTGTGCATATATTTGGTTTCTGAAAGCACAGTGGATTGAAGTAGTTAAATGAATAATTTTATAGAGGTAAAATGGGGCTTAGAGATTTTAAATACCTCATTTTAGTCACTCCATAAGTGTCTGTCAGTCAATATTTACTAAGAACTTTCATGTGTGGGACCATTTACTACAGTGGAAAGATGCTATAGATCAAGGAATGTAGAACTCAGAATCTGTTTCCAGGGGACATCACATGTAAATACGTTAACTATAGAGAGAAAATTACCTGGGGTTTTTTTTTATCAATTATTATCCTTATTTTATTAAAGTATAGTTGGCACACAATGTTACATTAGTTTCAGGTTGTTATGTTTTCCTAGTTCAGTAATGATGATCTTCTTTATTAATTCTTCTTCTTCTATATTGCTTTAGTAGTCTAATTAGTATAACTGCATTATCAGTCATTTATTTTTCATCCTGTGAGCAATTTTTGATAGGAAAGGCAATGGGGAAAGTCAGAAAAGCTATGAAGTGTCTCAAAGAGAGGAAAGAGGTATTTACCAAGAGAGGAGAAACAAGTAGCAACACAAGTAACACACAGAGGTAGTGTGGCTTATGGAGGAAGGCCCAGCTGGTTCTCATTCATTCCTCCAACTCTGATACAGGACAAAGTGTTTTCTTTACCACTCCATTTCCACATAAGTTGCCCACATTTTCCTACCCTTTGTTCTGGGATGTCAGATGTGGCATTTGGTTGGCATTATTGTTCACAGGCATTGGTTCAGTGGAACTCCATGCTCTGGGACAGCTTAAGTCCATAACACTTTCTCCCTGATTCTTGCAAGAGAAGATTCTGATTCATGAGCCCCCTTCCAGGAACATGGTTGTTTCTCTGTTTCCTCCTCAGTTTGAGTCACACACAGCAACACCCACCCCCACCCCCACCCCCTGTACATACCTTCTATGCACCACCTTTCTTAGCCTCATCTAATCTTTGGAGAATGAAAAACCCATTCTCTGTATATATTTGAAATATTCTTTGAGTGTTCTTTTTTTCAATTGCTTGTTATGGGGAAAGGTGACTGAGAAATAGTGAACAAGCTGAGGAGGGAGGAAATATACTAACATGCAGAATAATGCTTTGATATATTTTTGCAACATAAAGTTAATCCATGAGATGCCTCACACCATGTTGCACTGGAGATGGACTGGAAAGTTGACTCCTTTCTTTGTGTTTTTATATACTACCTATCAGTCCTCACACACACACACACACACACATCATTCTCTCTCCTATCTACATGATGGTGACTATCATGATTCCTCTTTGACAATAATTGGCAAAGCAGGATGATACAGTCTACTGCGTATTAGGATATCTCACTTAACCTGTGCTAAAGCTTCTTCATTTGACTCTCTGCCTGTCCCCAGGTTTGCTTTAGTTCAACATTCCCCATACTGTAGACTGGGTGTTTCTCAAAATCCACCAAGTCATTCTCTGTTTAAAATCTTGCAATATTCCCAGACAACCTGGAGGAATTGGGAACAAATTTGCCCTCGTTCCTAAAAAATAGGAAAAAATGAAACAATACTTTTTAAGACACTGGACACTAGGCAAAAGTAGGCATGAAGCCTAGGAGATGGGAAACAAATGAGGTGAGCCCTACAATTGCAATTACAAGTTTAATGCCTTGAAAGTGTTTCTAGGTCTCAGCTGGGAAGGGAGAACCTAAGTGTAACTCAGCAGAATTCCCATGCTAAGGAGACAAAGTTGAGGGAGATCACAGTGGTTAGAGTACACAGAACAGAGTACCAGAGAGTAGAGAGCACGGAGGGAGAGCTCCAGAGATATGTAGAGTATCCTTTTCAAGTATTCATCTGAGTAGTGACCAGCGCATGCATGTAGAAAAACTACCTGAAGCCAAGTGAATAACTATTCAGAAGAATTGGGGAATAGTAGTTGGAGCTCATATGGGGTCAGGAATAGTGCCTTTTTCTACTAGCCAGACTGGAAAAACTCATAATTCATGGAGCATTGTGTAGAATAATCACAAGCTTCTTCCTCAGTAGCAGTGAATAATTAGACCTAGACCAAACACTGCTCTATATTGGCCTAACAAATGATAAAAGGAAGACCAAAACTATAATTTAACCATATCCCAGAACAAAGCTCAAGAATATTTATAGGGATATAAAAATATCCAGCATCCAACAAGATCAAAGTCACAACTTCTGGCATACAATAAAGAGTTACCAAGCATGCAAAGAAGCAGGAAAATGTGATCCATAATGAGGAGAAATATCAATCAACTGAAATGGAACCTGAACTGACACCAACATTAAAATTAACAAAGGACGTCAGAAAGGTAATTATAACTGCATTCTATATATTGAAGAAGCTAGAGGGAAGGTTGAATATGTTAAGTAGAGACATAAAACATATTTTAAAAAGACCCAAATAGAACTTCTTTCTAGAGATGAAAAATACAATGTCAGAGATGAAAAATACACTGGATGGGATTAATGGCAAAACACATGTTGCAGAAGAAAAGTAATGAACCTGAAGACACAGCAATAGAAACTATTGAAAATGAAACACAGAGAAAAAGGACAATCAAAAAGAATGAGCAGAACACCACAGAGCTTCGGGACAACTTCAAGTGACCAAGTATACATGCATTTGAACTCCAAATGAGAGGAGAGAGAGAGAGAAGAATGGGACAGAAACATATCTGAAGAAACAATACTGGAAATTTTTCCAAACTTGATCAAAACTATAAACCTACAGATCCAAAACTTTAATAAATGCCAAGCATATGACACATTAAGAAAACTCATCATAACTAGCCAAGACTCATCATAACTAAATTTCTTATAAAATCTTAAAAGCACATGAAATATTTAAGGAAATGCAAATTAAAACCACATAAGATACCACAACACACCTGTCAGAAGAGCTAAAATTAAAAAGACTGATCATATGAAATGTTGGTGAGGATTTGAAAGAGCTGGAACTCTTGTACACTGCTTGTGGGGTGACATAATAATTTAATCTCTGAAAACCACTTTGGTCCTCCCTCCTTGGATTTCTCCTATTGTAGCAAATATTTCAATTTAGTATAACTACCTGCTTCTTTTCTTATAAACCCATCAGTATCCCCATACAGTCAGACATCACATCTGTCTTATTTACAATCATATCCCCAGCAATTAATACTATGCCCAGCATAGTAGAAACTTGAAAAATATTTGATGAATTAATGAATGAAGGGACTTATGAATGAGGGAATGATGTCTTTGTAATGGGGCCAAGTGTCCCAGGGCACTGGCCATGGTGCAGGTTGGGATCCAAGACTGAGTCTCTCAAATCTCCACACAGGAGCTTTGTTGGTGAATGTTCTTGGGAACCACACTTGTGAGGAAACAGAAAAGCTGGAATGGGCAGAGAGAGGTTGAACTGTGATACATTTGCAGCTGTAGCCTCCAGTGGTCCCATGGGGCGCTTTGGATGTGGGATGGACATTCCAGGTGCCCAAAGAGAGGCAAGGAAGCTGGGCTTCCATCTCCTCACGTCTACTATTCCATGCATGAGGTGAGACCCTGAATGAGGCAGCTCACATATAGGAGAAGTTTCAGAGAAGGCTCAGATGTAAGCCCTCAGCCTCTAACATGCCCAGCAGCTGGGGAATGAGTCTTAAATCTGGAAGGGGATCTAGGCCATGGTTGTGATGGCCACATCCATAACGTAATGAGGCAATACATTTCAACATGAGGCAGAAGCTTCATGTTTGCTTATGAGGGCAAACCTTGTGATGGCCTAGGAATCCAAGTGAATAGAATGTCATGTTCTGAAACTTTTTCCTTAAACGAAGCTGCTGCTCTCAAAACTATTTGTAATATGCAGTAGAGAAAGCATTAAATTAACCTTTTCAGCTAACGAAGATAAACTAGAAGTGTCAAATGACTTGTGATCTAGAGTCTTCTGGTAGAAATAAATATTGTCTCCATAGGGAAGAAAATGTGAGAGACAGCTGTCTGGCTAAGAGGAATGGCATTCAACTGCTATAGAATTTTGTAACTATGCAAGTAAATTTTAAGAAGTAAAATCTCTGGGGCTGAGACTTACATGGGAGTATATTTTTCTCCTCTCCCAGAGTCCATTGGGAGCCTCAGCTTTCTTCAGTGACATCAAGTTTACTTCATAGAAAAGAGATGATTTGTTCTACCAGTTTTCACATCCTTCTGTTAAAAAAAAAAACAACTTTTTCACAGTTTAGAGCAAAATTTGCTCCATAAATTATTTTCAAATTTTTTTTCTGTAATTGAAACTGAATTTCTCACAGATGGTGATAAAATAACCCTTTCAAAATCTCTTCTTCTAAAAGGGGATACAAGAACACTGTTACCAGTGAAATGGTTTCTATTTATTTTATTCTGGTTTCATCTCCTTCTGCTACTCAATTCTCAATCTGGCCTTTGCATGGAGAACAGAGGATACAAAATATAAAGCCAGAAGGACAAAGGGTGTTAATCAAATTTTCCTTCTGATTAAGACAGCAAATTCTAAATCAAACACCCAAGTTTTTAAAAATGAAAGACAGTTTTCAGTAAGACTTGAACAATAGCTTTATTTATTTAAAATTCTTACACTGATTTAAAATCGAATAGGATATCACAGAGGTTGAGAATAAGTATCTAAAAATCCTTGTTTAAATCCTGGCTTTCCCACTTATTAATTTTGTGACTCTGGGCAAATACTCATCTGACTCAAGTTCCTCCTCTATAAAGGAGAAAATAATAGTACCTATTTTATTAGGTTGCTTCAGGATTAAATTTGGTAATATACATAGAAATTAACTATTTAACTATTAACTATTTAACTATCACTATTGAAAAAAATCTATGTAGGAATGACCATAAGGAAATCAAACCTCCTTTTCCCCTTTTCTTCACTCTAGAACTAGAGTTGAGATGTTTATCAAAACCCAGAATGCCAAGGAGACACAGGACTGAGAAAAAGTTGACTACTCTTATATCTGTGTCATGAATTCTTTTAATAGCGCTTGGGATTCTTTCTTTTAAGAACCCCTCTCAGTCTCTTTTTTTTCTCATTTGGGTAGCATAATATGGAGCATTTTCCTAACTTGGGCGGAGGTATTTGCCAGTGTCTTCTCACTAGACCTTAAAAACTCAATACTTAAAGTGAAGGCCATTGGCACTACCTGGGTGCTTCCTGGAACTGCAGATAAATCTCGGACACACTCAGGACATATGAAATCAATGAGTCTGAATTTTAACAAGATCCTCAGTTGATTTGTGTACACATTAAAGTTTGAGAAGCATTGTGATATAATGCCAAGGAGAACTCAGCAGAAGATCATGGGATAGATGTTATTTAGAGAGAAATTCTGTTCTTTTTACTCTTTTCATTGAGTTTATTTTCCAAGGTTTGTTTGCTTGATTGATTGATTGATTTAGCATCAGAACTAAATATAGAAAAAAGGGAGTTGAATTTAGGTGAGGCCAGCGAAGGTAAAGAACCTCTTGAAACATGTTATTCATCCCTGGACTCTGGAGAGGAGTTCGGAGTAGGACACTTCATAGTGCATGGTAGGCCATTGGCCTTGTCCTCTGCCCAAACATCTCAGGGAGCCCCAGTGAGGTGTCAGCTGGATGATGATGTAGTGACTCACAGTTCCAGCCATGAGAGGCAGAACCATTCTTTTTTCTCATTAAGGTATATCAAGAATATATTTAACAATCTCCCAACAAACAAGAGCCCAGGGCCAGATGGCTTCCCAGGGGAATTCTACCAAACATTTAAAGAAGAATTAATACCTATTCTTCTGAAACTGTTCCAAAAAATAGAAATGGAAGGAAAACTTCCAAACTCATTTTATGAGGCCAGCATTACCTTGATCCCAAAACCAGAAAAAGACCCCACCAAAAAGGAGAATTACAGACCAATATCCCTGATGAACATGGATGCAGAAGTTCTCACCAAAATACTAGCCAATAGGATCCAACAGTACATTAAAAGGATTATTCACTACGACCAAGTGGGCTTTATTCTTGGGCTGCAAGGTGGGTTCAACATCCGCAAGTTAATCAATGTGATACACTACATTAATAAAAGAAAGGACATCTATACTCTTAATAGATGCAGAAAAAGCATTTGACAAGTATAGCATCCTTTCTTGATTAAAACTCTTTACAGTGTAGGGATAGAGGATACATACCTCACTATCATAAAAGCCATCTATGAAAAACCCACAGCGAATATCATTCTCAATGGGGAAAAAATTGAGAGCTTTTCCCCTAAGGTCAGGAACACGGCAGGGATGTCCACTATCACCACTGCTATTCAATATAGTACTAGAAGTCCTAGCCTCAGCAATCAGACAACAAAAAGAAATAAAAGGCATCCTAATCAGCAAAGAAGTAGTCAAACTCTCACTCTTTGCAGATGATATGATACTTTGTGTGGAAGACCCAAAAGACTCACCCCAAAACTGCTAGAACTCATACAGGAATTCAATAAAGTGGCAGGATATAAAATCAATGCACAGAAATCAGTTGCATTTCTATACACCTACAACAAGACAGAAGAAAGAGAAATTAAGAAGTTGATCCCATTTACAGTTGCACCCAAAAGCATAAGATACCTAGGAATAAATCTAACCAAAGAGGCAAAGAATCTATACTCAGAAAACTATAGAATACTCATGAAAGAAATTGAGGAAGACACAAAGAAATGGAAAAACATTCCATGCTCATGGATTGGAAAAAAAAGTATTGTTAAAATGTCTATGCTACCTAGAGTAATCTAAGAAGACACAGAGAATGGAAAAACTTTCCATGCTGATGGATTGGAAGAACAAATATTTTTAAAATGTCTGTGCTACCTAGACCAATCTACACATTTAATGCAATCCCTATCAAAATACCATCAACTTTTTTCAAAGAAATGGAACAAAAAGTCCTAAAATTTGTATGGAACCAAAAAAGACCCCAAATAGCCAGAGGAATGTTGAAAAAGAAAGCCAAAGCTGGCAGCATCACAATTCTGGACTTCAAGCTCTATTACAAAGCTGTCATCATTAGGACAGTATGGTACTGGCACAAAAACAGACACATAGATCAATGGAACAGAATAGAGAGCCCAGAAATGGACCCTCAACTCTATGGTCAACTAATCTTCAACAAAGCAGGAAAGAATGTCCAATGAAAAAAAGACAGTCTCTTCAACAAATGGTGTTGGGAAAATTGGACAGCCACATGCAGAAGAATGAAACTGGACCATTTCCTTACACCATACACAAAAATAGACTCAAAATGGATGAAAGACCTAAATGTGAGACAAGAATCCATCAAAATCCTTGAGAAGAACACAGCAGCAACCTCTTTGACCTCAGCCACAGCAACTTATTGCTAGACACATCTCCAAAGGCAAGGGAAGCAAGAGCAGAAATGAACTATTTGGACTTCATCAAGATAAAAAGCTTTTGCACAGCAAAGGAAACAGTCAACAAAACCAAAAGACAACCGACAGAATGGGAGAAGATATTTGCAAATGACATATCAGATAAAGGGCTAGTATCCAAAATCGATAAAGAACTTACCAAACTCAACATCCAAAAAACAAATAATCCAGTCAAGAAATGGGTAGAAGACATGAACAGACATTTTTCCAAAGAAGACATCCAAATGGCCAACAGACACATGAAAAAATGCTCAACATCACTCAGCATTAGGGAAATACAAATAAAACCTCAATGAGATACCACCTCACACCAGTCAGAACGGCTAAAATTAACAAGCCAGGAAACGACAGATGTTGGTGAGGATGCGGAGAAAGGGGAACACTCCTACACTGTTGGTGGGGATGCAAGCTGGTGCAGCCACTCTGGAATATAGAGGTTCCTCAAAAAGTTGAAAATAGAGCTACCCTACGACCCAGCAATTGCACTACTGGGTATTTACCCCAAAGATACAAATATAGTAATCTGAAGGGGCACTTGCACCCCAATGTTTACAGCAGCAATGTCCACAATAGCCAAACTCTGGAAAGAACCCAGATGTCCATTGACAGATGAATGGATAAAGAAGATACACATAGACACACACACACACACACACACACACACACACACACACACAATGGTATATTATGCAGCCATCAAAAAATGGAATCTTGCCATTTGCAACGACGTGGATGGAACTAGATAGTATTATGCTAAGCGAAATAAGTCAATCAGAGAAAGACAATTATCATATGTCTCACTGATATGTGGAATTTGAGAAACAAGGCAGAGGATCATAGGGGAAGAGAGGAAAAAATGAAACAAGATGAAACCAGAGAGGGAGACAAACCATAAGAGACTCTTAATCTCAGGAAACAAACTGAGGGTTGCTGGAGTGGAGGGTCCTGGGAGGGATGGGGTGGCTGGGTGATAGACATTGGGGAGGGTATGTGCTATGGTGAGCACTGTGAATTGTGTAAGACTGATGAATCACAGACCTGTACCCCTGAAACAAATAATACATTATATGTTAATAATAATAAAAAGAATATATTTAACAATAAACCATTTCGCTGCATTTTATGACAAAAAAATTATTGCTCTTATTATTAATGAAACAGACATCTGTGTTTCATTGTTCTCCTCATGGTATCAGTAGGTGAGAAGAAATGAGAATTTGTCACAAAATCATATATAATTGTTCCTGAATTCTCTCTTTTATTTCATTATTTTTAATTCTAAATTCCTTTGCCATTTAAGAAAATGAAGCAATCCAACACCTCCGTCCTCCAACATCACTATTCAAGTGGCTTGTATAAACTTTACCATATGTAAATTCTGAGCTAATTTAATATCAAAGTCTGAAGAGAGAGAATGAGATCAATCCAACTTGGGTCAGGTGCCTGGTTCTGATCTAATCAGTTATGGTCTGAAGGTAGGGGATATACAGCATGAATAAAGATAAGAGGGGTCCACCTCTGTGGGCAGGGTGTCAAGTTCCAAAGAGGTGGGACTGGAAAGATATTCAGTGGGTCCCATGTACCATCCATCTATCAATATAGGTCACCCCAAATGGATTTGTCATCAACAACTATACCAAACAAATGGGGGATAAAGATGAATTCATGTTGTGAGCCCTGTAACAAGCATGATGGAACATGTCAAAGCTAGATTTGTATTTAGATCCTCAATATGTTTTCTATGAAGGCATTTCTGCTTTGTGAGTATGTGTAGCAGGGCAATCATAGGAGTTCTTTTTCCCCCACCTAAGTAATCATTATACCTTTTGGCCACCTCATATCCCTCTGCAGCTCACTAGTTGCTATGTGAATGTTTCCGCTACTCAAGAAACCTAGCTGCAGGATGTCTGGGTGGCTCAGTTATTAAGCATCTGCCTTCGGCTCAGGTCATGATCCCAGGGGCCTGGGATCAAGCCCCGCATCGGGCTCCCTGCTTGGCGGGAAGCCTGCTTCTCCCTCTCCCACTCCCCCTGCTTGTGTTCTTTCTCTTGCTGTGTCTCTCTCTGTCAAATAAATAAATAAAATATTTAAAAATAAATAAATAAAAATATGTTAAAAGAAACCTAGCTGCAAAGATTTCCGGAAGTATCCTGCTCTGATGGCTCAGGGCTGCATCAGATCCTTTAAAATGTTTGTAGCTGTTTCCTTTCCAACTGACTATATTGGAAAAATACCACATTTGTCCCATATTGGGACATTTTAACAGACTAGACTTCCTTTTAAAAGTCTTTTGCCAGATTGCTGACATTCTTACATAAAAAATGATTTTTCTAAATATCTTAGAAATTAAGGCATGCCTGTTTTTTTAGGTACCCCAGCCCTGTTCTCCTAGGGCTGGAAAAAATATTCCCACATCTCTCACCCTCACTTTCTGATTAATGACAAGGACTGGCCAAAAAGCTGGCTGGATTTAGGGGCTGAGGCTATCAGCTATGGAACCAGTGAAATAACTGACATCAGCAGGAATTAGAGATGCAACTCCCTTGGTCAGTAATATCCAGTGGTTATGACAAGGATACCTTCAGACTTTGCAGATGGCTTAGTCAATGCTACAAAAATCTCATCTGAAGACAGTTTCCAGGCTTGAAACAGCCCAGAGGAACACTTAAATTTGCCTCTTCTCAGGATCTCTGCTCCTGTTTAGAATGCAGTGTCATTGTTCATCCATTTACTTACTTATTTACCATATTGGGGAAAATATATAGAAAGATATCAGTGGTCATAACAGATGAGTAAGGAGAGAGAGAGAATAGCCCCCAGTGTGTATTCTCCCCATATCCCCCACCTGCCCCATGAGCTTAGAAGTCAGTGCTCTAAAACGACACCATGGTTACATATGCTAACTTATGAGGACTGATCAAATAATCTGGCTGATAAATCATGAAGGAAATCAGAGGAAGAGATCCTAAGGAAACTACAATATCTCTATTTGTCATCTGAATGACCAGTTTGGTATTATATGTGACAAATTTAAGACTGCTACCAATAGCCGAGATCTTTGTTGAAATATAGATTCCGGAGCCAGGAATACTTCTGAATCTGAAGTATCTGAAGTATCAGGAATGAGGTCCAAGAAAAAGGTGATTCTTATGCAGCCAGACCTACAAATGTCCTTTGACTGAAGTTTAGAAATGAGACTATCAGAAATTAATATAGTTAACTTAGGCTGGCAGAGGGGAAATCAATCAAACCAGTTGTTTAATTGGAATTTATGTATAAAGAGATACATGGATTGAATGAATTTCCTTTTTTAAAATCATCAGTTTTGTTTGCACCATATAAACAAGAAGGAGCACTTTTTCCCCCTCCCTAAATGAAAGCAAGAGAAAAGGCAAATTTGGTCAGTTGAATTACATGTCAACAACATTTGTGAAACACTAAGAATTGTGTTTTAAAATGATTTTTAAAAATGATTCTTGCTGTTCCTTCTTTTCACCCATTACATCTAAATAAAAATAAGATTTACTTTATGTCTGCCTTGCTGGAACATAATGATAACTTTCCTGAATAAGCAGAAGACTGTAAGATTAGTGGCCAGTGACACTAATCTTTCCAGCAAGCTGCCCACCCCACCAAACTTGCAGGATGTTGAAGGAGCAATGTCACAGCTTTGCATACTCTGGAAGAGGTGGCTCAGGTTGTCAGGAGTTAAGCAATAACTGAGGCAGCCAACCGGCTATGTATGAGTCAGGAGCACCCCTGTATCTCAACCGTATCTTTCAAATTTAAAATATCCAGGTTTTCTCTGGGGAGATATTTCACTCAACCAAATTACCTAGGAAGTCAAGGAAGCATGGGGGTAAAAATCAAGGAGGCAAAATAGGAGAGCGGAGCTCTTCCTCTCTGTCACTCTGGGGCCTCTACTGCATGTGAGTCCTCCCCACTTATGAGAGATCATTCCCTAGGATTGGGATGGAAGGAGTCCTTAGAGAAAGTCACAATGACGATTATGAGTTTATTTTTAGAGACATACATATGTTTGGGATCAGTGAAGTGTCAGAAGAGAAATGTGGTTTCAGTAGGGCTTCTCTGGAAGATCTTGCTATATTTTAATCTGGAACAGGGACTAAAATATTATCTACAAAAAACTAAATTATAAGAATTTTTATCAAATAAGGATTTTCACGGGCTCACTAGGAGTATTGCTACTAGTGATTCCACCACCACTAATACTGACTACCACTTACTGAGTGACAACTATCTACTAAGTGAGGGGTCAGGGGCCAAGAATTTCCCCCCAAATACTATGAGCCTATAAAAACTAGGAAATTGAGTCTTATGGTAAGGGTCAACTCATCAGTCGTTCTTCATATAGCTAGTGGAGGAGTCTGGATTTGAACCCAGATCCACCTTGACTCCAAAAGCTGAACTCTTGCTTGCCATGCATTACTATTTTCCAAATATAATGATATAGTCATTTGCTGAGTAGTCACCAAGGGCCAAGCACCTTGCATATATCATTCTTATCCTTACCACAACTCTATTAAATAGGTATCATTTCTATTTTTCCAGAGGAGTAAATTAAAATTCAGAAATTAAGTAACTCATTCAAGGTCATATAGTTTGTAATTTGCAGAGATAGAATTTTAATATAGGTCAATCTGATTTATTTTTTCTTCTGCACAGTCTAGAAGCAGTGGTGGGTGTTTGGATTGCTTGCTTTGGAAAGCATGTTTCATGAAAAACAGGTTCATAAGTAACAAAATTCATTAAAAAGAAAAACATTGGTCTTTCTGTCCTGTCCTGTTGCATCCGTTTATGGTCGTTTCAAAAAATGAGTTTTACTCATTTGTTCTCTAGGATTAACTTTTCTATTTATGTGAGGAGATGAAGGCACACTAGTGATAGAAGAGAAAAAATAAGGGGTGCCTGGGTGGCTCAGTCATTAAGCATTTGCCTTCGGCTCAGGTCATGATCCCAAGGTTCTGGGATCGAGCCCCGCATCGGGCTCCCTGCTCCAAAGGAAACCTGCTTCTCCCACTCCCACTCCCCTTGCTTGTGTTCCCTCTCTTGCTGTGTCTCTCTCTGTCAAATAAATAATAAAATCTTTAAAAAAAGAGAGAGAGAAAAAATAAGAGCCTTTTTTTGTTTGCTTAACCACAGAAAGGCCAATTTTGTCTTAAAGATATTTAAGCCACAGAACCACTCCCTTCATGTGCTGAAAATATTAACTTGAATTCCTATAGAGGAAAGTTTAATAGTTATGTCTAGGGTGATGATGTAGGGTTTCTATTGGAATATGTCATTCTTCCATTAATTTCATGGAAACTCAAAGTAAGGGAAACACCTGGGAGAGAAACACCTGGGAGATAAACTGTGTGGTAGTCCATTGTAAACCCATGAAAACCCAAAGCATAAATTGGATACAGATACAACACAAAATCCTAAAAAAGAGTAAAATCATTATTGTCAAGTAGTATGAATTTCACCTTTTCCTTTATAGCATTAATTCCTTAATGTGTCTCCATTAACAAACCAATACAACATGTGTCCACCCAAGTGCTGTGTAAGTTACCTTTTCCTTCTACATTCATTACAGTAAAGAAGAAATCTGTAGGAAGTCTTTGAAAACTTGTTCAAAAAGTTAAGTTGCTGGGTAATTCCAACAGTTTAGAGATATCTGCCATCAGATAAGCAAGAAGACCATCTGCAGCTCAGTAAATGTGTGGTGAATGAATTCCGGAATGATTCTGGGTGAGATTTGCAGGCTGTTCAGTACATATCACCAGTCACAGCTGTAATAGTATTTTTTTCTGTTATAGCAGTTCCTTTTTTATATATTCATAGGGTTTATGTCAAGAAAGAAAATGTTCTTCCTTCCAATAGCTTCTGATTGACCTATCTTGTCAGCACATCCTGCTTTCCTGAGATATAAAAAAAGAGTCTTGTAAATTTTAAAAAATAATAATTTTTGTTTTCCATCCATACTGAAAGAGAAGGAATAGAAACTCTTGGCTCTGCTAGGTTTGTTGCCCTGATTATCAATCCACACTTCCCATTTCTGTTAACAAAATGACAAACTTGGTAAGGAGATTGCTAGCAGCTTCTATTTTGTCCTGGAGATTCCTAAACTCCTAGAAAAAAAAAAAAAAAAAAAAAGCAAAAATACTGCAGCTCCAAATTGAGTTAGGGCTGGCTTAGCTTTAAATTGGATAAATAATTGCATTTCTACATTAGTATTTTCTCCCTTCATTCCCCCCTCCCTCTACATTACGTGTGGATGTATGTGTATGTTTATTTGTGTGTATATCTATTGGGTATGGAGGAAGGAGCTATTAATTTAAAAAATAATTTTAAAAAATAATTTAAAAAATTCCAAATTCCAAAACATCAAAACATCCCCTTCCTGCTGCCTACAATGAGCTTTTGAGAAGCAATAGTTGATTTTATCACTTGGGAAAAATATGTCAGTTTCCAAGAGGGGACAGTATATAATATAAAGCACTATATTAAAATATAGTGGAGTTTCCTGTTTTAAAATATGGAGCATAGGGACGCCTACAGGTGGCTCAGTCAGTTAAGCGTCTGCCTTCAAATCGGGTCATGATCCCAGGGTCCTGGGATCGAGTCCTGTGTTGGGCTCCTTGCTCAGTGGGGAGGCTGCTTCTGCCTCTCCTTCTCCCCTGCTTGTGCTCTCTTTCAAATGGATAAATAAAATGTTTTAAAAAATTTAAAGTATGGAACACATTGCTATTATTCTAGTTTTGAAATTAACCTGTAGCATTCCCTGAAACATGACACACACACACACACACACACACACACACACGAGCAAATGCTGCCAGTGCCTCCAATGTTCCTCTCTGTGGAATAAGGAGGTTAGATTCCTGTTAACAGCTTGAGTAGAATCACTTATTGTTCAACAGGAATGACTCCCCCACCTACTTCTTTGGGAGGAACATGTTTCTTCTCCTCTTTGTGACTTGCTTCAGCCAATGGAATGTAGAAGTAACCATCTGTGAGATCCAACAGCTAGAGTTCTGATCCTAAGCTTTAAGAAACATTGCATGTTTTTACTCACGTATCTGTGGTCTTCCAAACTTTGTCATTAGAAGAATGTTCCAAGATATCTGAGGACCTAGAGGAGACTCATAAAACAGACTTGGATTTCTCCATGGTCTGATGCAGATTAGCAGTCCCACAGCCCATCAACTGAGGCAAAGCCATGCCAGGTGACCTATTAACATGAGAATAAGTGATTGTCATTTTATGTTGTTTTGTTACACAGTAGTTACAATGACAATAGGGGGGGCGCCTGGGTGGCTCAGTTGGTTAAGCGACTGCCTTCGGCTCAGGTCATGATCCTGGAGTCCTGGGATCGAGTCCCACATCGGGCTCCCGGCTCAGCAGGGAGTCTGCTTCTCCCTCTGACCCTCTCCCCTCTCATGCTGTTTCTCTCTCAAATAAATAAATAAATAAAATCTTTAAAAAAAAAAAAGAATGACAATAGGGGAGAAATATATCACCATAGTTTGTAGCATTAAGATTCTGTGATTCTGTGATTTTTTCTGGATTATGTTTATCAACCACTTATTAAAGAGATATAAGGTATGCACCTGAATAATAGCATGATTTCTTGGTAACTTTTGGCTTTTTTGTTTTTCATGTATTTTTCTGTGTATGTTACCATAGTATAGGCTTAATTGGGTGATTTAATATTCATAAACCATCTTCTCTGACAAGCACATATTAGGGAGTCAGATGAGAAGTTATTTTCAAATGAATGCCCTCAACGCTAAAACTTTTTACATCATGTTCTGACAAAATTACTTGTCTTCTTTAAAGGAGTGGTACAAAGCTTATTTAAATATCTATTTCTTTCCCCCTCTGACCTAGCATGGGCATGAAGGACTTGGAAATTTTGACAAATGTACCAGTAGCCTATGAAAAATCTTAGTAGTGATTAGAATGGACGTATCAGCATCATATCTTTTGCTAGTTTATTTTGTGCATTGAGAAGGCTGATGTAGCAGATGATTTTAATGTGAGTAGCTCTCTAGATGATCATCTAGGGGGTTTTGACCCTAAGCATCTTTTGATGCTTGTGTGGAAAGAAATGAACATATGAGGTAATAAATTCAACATTGTCATCAGTAAGGCTAATTGAGTGGTAATTCCCAACAATGCTGAGAAACTCTCAAATTCTTACCTTTCAATATTAACTCCTTCTATTCAGAGGTCACTTCTTGCACTGCACCAAAAAGTGACTCGTGGAGCCATGTCGTTACACTTGCCTCAAGGAATTAACTTCACTGCTCTCTTTATTAGCATACTTGGTACACTTCATTACCTCAGAGACCTTGCTGAAAATGTGACCCTGTGTAACTGTTGTTGCCTTCTTTGTGAATTGAAAGCTAACCAAGCTTAGAGCTAGATTAAGTGGCATGGAAATTTAAGAAGACAGCTGGTGCTCTACTATCAAATGGAAATACTACACTCAGATCTAATATTTTATTCTTATGCGGTAGAGATATATTAGGGCCCAAGAGAAACAACACAACAAAATTCTTTCAAGCATCAATAATCTCCTTCTCTTACTGTTTAGTCATTGGAAACTTGGCCTTACATCACCACTGGCCATTATGATAGGAAGGACAAGAAGGAAAATTCTCCCTTTTTCTCCCTCCCTCTCTCCCCTCTCTTTCTCTCATTTTCTCTCTCTTTCCCTCCCTACACTCACCCTTGTATCTACCTATCTACCTAGAGATATGGAGAGAGGCATAGCTTGCTTATTTTCTGACATTAGGAAATCCAACATTAGTGCCAGTTGAAATCAGAGGGAGGGAAAAAGGAATAAAAATAATCAAATATTTGGTGACTAAGAATTGGTATTGTATTTTCTGGAGGAACTCTTTGCCTATAAAATGGAGTTAACAATCCCTGACTTATGAAATGTCCCTTTTTTCACCCCTAGGTGGCTGTCCTATTTCAGGGTCAGTCACTACACTGACCTATAGAGTTAGGTATAGCTGGAATTTATTGTGTTTATACTTTGCAAGACATTGTACTCAGAGCTTGACCTGGATGAATATAATCCTCGTGGCCATACTCAGAACCAAGTGCTATTATTACCTTCATTGTATGAATAATGAACCAGTGCTAAGTCTATGGAATAAGATAAACCAAATTTTGATTGTAGCTTACCAACTTTCTAGATGTCTCATGTTGGGGAAGTTAGTTAACTTGTTAACTTGTCTCAGTATCAATGCTCCCACCAGGAAAATTGCTACTTGATTGGCAAAAGAGGCCATTTAACAGACAAAGTAAATGAAGGTCTCAAAAGGTTATCTGGGTAAATCCTAGTCATCAGAAACATTTGAAATAGTTGAGGAGATCTTTGTTTCAAAAAAAAAAAAAGTGAGACAAAAGATTGTTAAGTGCTAATTTGACTCGTGAATTATTTAGAAGTGTGTTGTTTAATTTCCAGATTTATGGGCTGTTTTTCCTAGCTATCTTACTTATATTACTTCCTAATCTGATTGTTATGATCAGAGAATACATTTCATATGATTTTGATAATGTTAAATTTATTGAAATGTGTTATGATCTAACTTGATGAACCATGTGAACCTGAAAAGAATGGGTATTCTTCAGTGGCTGGGTCTAGTGTTCTGAAGTAATTATGTTTAAGCAATGTACTGATTTATAAGTAGGTGTTCTATCAATAGCCAAAGTACAACTATTACAATATCTTACTGTAACTTTGGATTTACAAAGTTCTTCCTTTAATTCTATAAATTTTGATTCATGTATTTTAAAACTCTATAAATAGACACATATACACTTAAAATTCTTAAGTCTTGCTGATACACTGTTTCTTTTATCATTATGAAATGTCCCTCTTTATCTCTAATAATAACATTTGTCTTGAAAACCACTTTATCACATATTAAATAGCCAATCCACCATCTTCTTATGTCTTCTGCTGGCATGGCATATCTTTTTCCATTTATTTACTTTCACCTACCTACCTACCTCTTTATATTTAAAGTATATCTTTACCTATGTCTTTATATTTAAAGTGTATCTTTCTAGACAACATATATAGTCTTACTTTTCTATTCATTTATCAATCTCTGCCTTTTAACTAGAGTGTTTAAACCACGGCTCTCCAGTCTTGTCAAAATTTAAAACTTACTACTCTTTGAAAGACATCACTAAGAAAATCAAAAGGCAAGCCACAGACTGAGAGAAAATATTTGCTATGTACAGTTGAACCTTGAACAACATGAGTTTCAACTGTGTGGTCCACTTACACGTGGATTTTTTTCAATAAATATGTATAGAATTGTAAATGTATTTTCCTTATAATTTTCTTAATAACATTTTCATTTCTCTAGCTTACTTTATTATAATAATACAGTATATAATATATATGACATACAAAATACGTCTTAATTAACTGTTAGCGATAAGACTTTCAGTCAACAATAGGCTATTAACAGTTACGATTTGTGGGGAGTCAAAAGTTATACATGGAGTTTTGACTGCTTGGGGGTCAGCACCCCAACCCCTACATTATTCAAGGATCAAGTGTACATATATTTCACTAATGAATTGTTTTGAGAATATGTAAAGAACGCTCACAACCCAGTAATTAGACAAATGATCCAATCAGTAAGGAGGCAAACAGTTTTTTAACAGGCAAGATTTTAACAGAGAATATATATGACAAAACCAGAGAGGGAGACAAACCATAAGAGACTCTTAATCATAGGAAACAAATTGGGGGTTGCTGAAGGGGAGGGGGGCTATGGGGATGAGGTCACTGGGTGATGGACATTAAGGAGGGCAGATGATGTAATGAGCACTGGGTATTATATAAGACTGATGAATCACAGACCTCTACCTCTGAAACCAATAATGCATTATATGTTAATTTAAAAAAAAAGAACATATATGAATGACAAGGAACTACACATAAAGTTGCTCATTAGTCATTAGGTAAATGCAAATTAAAACCATAGTGAGATAACACTATACACCCACTAGAATGTCTAAAATTAGAAAGATTGACAATACCCAGTGTTGGTAAAGATGTGAGCAATTGGAACTCTCATATTGCTGATGGGAATGTAAAGTATGACAACCACTTTGGAAAATAGTTTTGCAGTTATTTATACAGTTAAATATATATTTGCCTACCATATGACCCAGCTATTCCATTAGGTTTTTATGTAAGGAAAAAGAAATCTTGTGCCAACACAAATACATGTACATGAATATTCATAGCACCAGTATTTATAATAGCTGAAAACTGGAAATACCTCAGATTTCCAACACAGGCCTGGGAAAAACAAATTGTGACATATCTATAAAATAGAATATATATATATATGACAATGTGAATGAATCTCAAAAATATTACACTGAGGAGAAACCTGACTGAAAAGAATACGAACACTAAAATGTCATTCTTATGATAGTCTAGAAAAGCCAGAGCTAATCACTATAACAAAAGACACATCAGTGGTTCCTAGGGCTAAAGGTGAGTGTGAGGGCTTGGTTAGCAAAAAAAGATTGACTGTAGGAGGGCAGTATAGAAGTTTTTGTATAATGAATAGTCTATATCTTCATTGTGGCAGGAGTTACACAGGTGTATACATTATTCTAAATGCATTTAACTGTACATTTGAAATGGGTACATTTTATTTTATGTAAATTACTTCACTGTAAAGTTGATTTAAAAAAAAAAAACGGGCGCCTGGGTGGCTCAGTTGGTTAAGCGACTGCCTTCAGCTCAGGTTATGATCCTGGAGTTCCGGAATCGAGTCCCATATCGGGCTCCCTGCTCAGCGGGGGATCTGCTTCTCCCTCTGACTCTCTTCCATCTCGTGCTCTCTGTCTCTCATTCTCTCTCTCAAATAAATAAATAAAATCTTTAAAAAAAAAAAAAGGCTGCCACAGGAGAAAGAAGGAAAAATTTGACCCATCCAACCAATCTATTCTCTATATGAACCCAAGATTCATTTTTTAAATATAAGAATTGTTTTATGTTTAAAATCTGTCAATGACTTCTCATAGCCCTTAGAATAAATTGCAAACATTTTCACATAGAATACAAGGCCGATGATACCCGTCCCTCCTCTTTAGTGCCCAAATGTCATTTTTGGAAAATCTGCTGATCTCACCCTGATTCTGCAGATCGACTTTCAGTTCTCTAAACATGCTGTTTTATATTCAAGCCGCCGTTATGGGTGCTGTTCCATCCACCCAGAGCTCCTTCCCCTCTTAGGCCAATGCAGAATATTATTTTCTTCCCTGTTTGAGCACTGAACTATGAGGCCTTTGAGTACCTGACCCACAGTAGGTTCTCAATAATGTTGAATAAATGAAAACCTAGATACAAACAAAACCCAGGTTTTGTTTTTTCTTAGAAAATTCACTGGAAACATTATAATTCCGGAGTATGAATTTTAGCATTTCTACCTTTGGGCTCAATCAGAAATATAGTATTCTGAAAAATAAAACCATTAATACTGTAATCTCTCTTTTTATCCAAGATTTAGGAGCATTTTACAAGGGCAATCCTATTTAGTGGGAACAAGAGTCAGAGCCCTGGCTCTTAAGAATATCCCTAACTTAAACAGTGAGTAATATCCCCAGAAACAGACTTGGAATGTTCTTCTATCTGGGGTGGAGGGGAGAAGAGCAAAGAGGTTTGCATCAGAATCTGAATAATTTTCAAATCACTAGAGGGTTTGTGGAGAACTTTCGTGGAATTATCTTAATCAGTAGTTACAAACAGCATTGTGATGTAGCTAGCCAAGAATTAACCCATTTTTGTGTAAAAGTATTCAAAGACCCAAGGAGGTTAAATGATTTTTCTGTGCAGGTGCCAGAAGACCTAAAACTGGAAATCTGGTCTCCTGACTTTCCGAAATTCCATTTTCCTAACAATCACAGAGAAAGAATTGTCTTAATAATTTAGGGGGGAACTCATGTAGTTCATGTGCCTTTGAACCATTTATCATATAGTTTCTTGGGGAGAGACTGCCCAACCCCATTCTAGAGAAATTGACAAAATATGATGATAGGAGTGATGCTTTCCTCACTACTTACTGGCTGGGTGGCCTTGGACAAGTCACTCACATTCCCTAAAAATCAGCTTCCTCCTAAGTAAACTGGGAAAATAATAGCAGAGATGCCATAGAGTCATTGTGGGAATTCACATAGATAATGTATGTAAATCAACTATTAAAACTCATATTGCATAGTAACTGCACAATTTATGTTAGTTGTTTTAATTATGATTTCCTGTGAGGGAGTCCTGACAGTGACCTCTGTAGAATGATGGCCAGGAAACGAAGCTGTAGAAAAGAGGATCATTTTCTTTATGTGAGAGCACTAAGGGCTCAGACACTGACGCTGTGGGTACTAGCTGTGATCAATAGATCCACAGGTGATAAAATCTCAGATCGGGACCTGTAATGGATGAAAACTCCTGGCAGGACAATCTACTGTGAATGCAGAAATACAGCTCAAAGAGTTCTTCCGAAAGAAATAAGTAGAACTTTTACAATTGGCTCTGGCAGTATCTGTGTATGGCTGCTGTTCTCACTACCTAAATGCCACCAAAATTGTTGACACTTCCTTGTTGTTTTCTTTGTTACACAAGTAATGCATGGTCATTTTACAAAAGAATTAAAGATACAGAAAACAGTCCCTTTATCTCTCTACCTGTACATAAAATTAATATTGAGATATAATCTTTCTCTCTCATTTATGGATTTCAAAAAGAGAGATTCACCAGTGACTTCTTAGTCACTAAATTCAAGGACCTCTCCTTGTTTCTCCTGTCTCCTGAAACATCCTGTTAACCCTGCCCTCAGTCTTGATGCTTATTCTTCCTTGGATTTAACACCTCATAGTAAATTTTCCTGCTTCCCCAAACCTAAAATTCAATATGTATTAAAATGAAGTATTCAGCTTCTGCTCCCAAAGCTTTTGTCCACATCCTGTGTCCTTTGCTTCTATTAATAGCATCACCTTATTATTTTTTCTTTCCTGTAGCCTCCATCCTGTCACCAAGTTCTCCACATCACCCCCACCCACCTCTCTCCTCCATTTCAGGCCCATTACCTCAGTTGAAGCCCTGTTGCCAAATCCCCTGACCTTTGTAAGAAGATTCTCTTTTTATTATTTGCAAGATCCCCTCATTGCAATCCACCCTGAGCCCCTCAGCCAGATTCAGTAAAACACAATTCTGATCACTTAATCTCTATTTAAAACCTGCGATGACCAAGAAAAGCCCTCGCTCTTTGGCAATGGGTGTATCAGGCCCTTTTACCATCTGGTCTCAGCTGACACGGCCTTCCTGCTTTCCATTAGTTCCCTTCACATACTTTATTCCCCAGAGAGGCCAGATTCCTAGATGTTCCCTACACGTTCTCCACATGGTCCCACTCCAGGCTTTCTTCCCACTATTTTTTTTCATTCAAATATTAATTTACCCCATATCCTCATATTGAAATACTACTCACCTGTCATGGTTCAGACTATATGACATCTCTATGAAGGATTCCATGAGGCTCTCATCTAGAAAGTACTCTCTTCCCATGCTGTGTTCTAGCTGTCTCTATAGCACCTGTCCCTTTTTATGTTGCATCACAAATAATGAAGTACATAACTCATTTACCTGGACACACTGAAGCAAGGGAAGTCTGTTTACATATGAATCCTCTACAGTGTACTGTAACTCGTTCATCGTTGGGATTCATTAAGCACTCTCTGAATGAATGAATGATCCCTGACTTGAGTCAATGTGGAGTTAGTAGCTGGACTATATCTTTGATCTTCATAATCAGAATGCCTTAATCTCAATATACTTTGTAATCAAGAAAAAAAAAAGTGTGGGGCGCCTGGGTGGCTCAGTCGTTAAGCGTCTGCCTTCGGCTCAGGTCATGATCCCAGGATCCTGGGATCGAGCCCCGCATCGGGCTCCCTGCTCGGCAGGAAGCCTGCTTCTCCCTCTCCCACTCCCCCTGCCTGTGTTCCCTCTCTCGCTGTGTCTCTCTCTGTCAAATAAATAAATAAAATCTTTAAAAAAGAAAAAAAAAGTGTGCATCTCATTGATGACCCCATCTGCTCTGTTATAGCAGGTCCAATAAAAAAATGCAAAAAAGATAAGAGTAAAGACTATTAATACCTAGAGTGATTGCAGAAGAGTTCTCTGCTTTATTTCACTGATGATGTCAGTGAGAAATTGTGCAAAGGATATATTGGTGAGAATGAGTCTTCACAGGGTTATCGCCAAAGCCGTTTCACATCTTAGTCTTGTAGAGATTGTATAAAGACTGTACCAGTGGTACAAGAAATGAGTTTCTTTGTTAAAGTTGTCATTCTTCACAAAGCATAACCTAACATATATTAGGAGGGCGTTAGACTAAAACTTCATTTGGAAGGATTTTTGTGGCCAATATGGTTTTAAGTGTGAAGTCTCTGTACTATTAATATGTTCCACTGTATCTCCTAGGTGAGGTTTTAAGTTAGTAGAGGAGCTTCCTAAAATATAACCTAAACTTTGGAGTGTAAAAACATTTAATATAGGGATTATACGAGCAATAATTAATAACCTTGTTTAATACTGAAAAATATAAAAATCTGAAATCTTATAGTTTTTCCAAATTCCCAAAGAAGTAAGCTAAGAATCTAGGGCAGCAAAATATTGTTCTAAAAACTAACAATTCCCCTACCATTCCGTTCTTTCTTACAACAATAGATTGATAAAATCACACATGTTCTGACTCTTCTCTCTTCATATCAGGTTTTCTACATTGAAAAAGTTGCTACAGAATCAGCAGGAGTTCTGTACATCAAGGATATATCTCGGATAGAAGTGGGAGAATTGTCCCAATATATATCACACTGAATAAAAAATGTTTTTCTTGGTAAACTTTTCTAGGAACTCAATAGACGAAACCAACAAAAGATAATTTTGAGAGGAAGTGGCTTCTTCCTTGGCACTTTAGGTTTTTTCCCCACATGAACTACCCTAGGATTACATGCTTTGATTTTTTCAAAATAAACCTCTTAATATGGATCCCCTTTGGCTGTACGGGCTGACATTGTCTAAATCCGAATGAACTGGCATTTTATTCTAACAAAGACATTTAAATTTCTTTAAGGTCACAGGATAGGATTTAGGCATTTGGATTAAAATTATGCTGTTAAAATCTTACGTATCATTAAAAATTTTTAAAGCAAAAGCAATGTTATCAAGTAATCCAATGTCTAATAATTCTGAGTCCATTTATTTTCACTTCTAGCAGCTTTGGAGATTTGATTTTAATCAAGATGATGTTTATGAATGTTAGGAAAATAAGTACAATGACAACAACACTCTGATATAATCATGATCGTTCATATCTCCCAATAGCTCATCTGGCCAGAAAGAAAATAATGGCAGAATCTGTAAGGCAGGGTGTAAGGCTGCTTCATGCTAAGCTTAGCACTGGTTGAATCTATTATAGGTCATAAGCCAAATAAATATAAAAGCTGATTGAAGCTTCTTTTGTCTAAAGCCAGTTAGGATTACTTTTGTTAATATGCCAGTTTTTGAATGAATATTCCATAAAAGTTTAAAAGGCCCACATACTCACTTGTAACCAAGGAACTGTAAGGCAAAATGTAATGCTTTGCTCACCAGTGAAATAAAAAAAGAATGAAAAAGAATGAAGGTGTCTGATTTTGGCAAGACTGTAGAAAAATGATAAGTCTCGGCATCTTTGGTGATAGACTAAATTAATACAGCCCATTTAGAATTTTTGAAAAATGTATAAACATTTAAAATGTGTCCCGCCTAAGCAAGAAATTCCATATCTGTAATTTTACCCCACTTAAATACATGCTAAAACAATAGGATGAATAATTACTAATACTGTTAAAAAAATAATATAAAATAATAATAACTTATACTGTTGAGTGCTCAGTATGTACCAGCATTGTTCTAAGTGCTTGACAAACATTAACTCATTTTATTTATTATCACCATAACTCTAGGAGGTTGGTACTATTATTATCAAGAAACTGAGGCCTCGAGCAATTAGCTAAGTTGCTCAAGGGCAGACGTAGTAGAGCCAGGATTCCAACACAACCCAGCATTCTTGCCCCATTACATCTCCTTGCTTCTCTCAGCAACACTACATATGTTACACGTGGGTACAGAAGGCCACACATTGCTGCACTATCTGTAATCGAGGAAAATTGGAACCAAACTCATCACCACCACCAGGAAATTATTAAATGAATTATAAGTACTTCCAACACTTCAACTAAGCTTGTGGCAAACTTCCATCTGCAGCAAACCTATAGAAATACTTGAAATACTCCAAACACATAACAAAAAAATATATATTTCTTTTTTTACTTTAGGTGCCAAGGGTCAGGTTAATCTTAATCTGTCAGTACTTGGTACATTATCATTGGTCTTCATTAAGCACAGTTCTGGTTCTGTTTGTTTGTTTTCTTTTTTCTCATTCCTGTTTCCTCTGTTTCTTCTCCCCTCCCCCCAATGTGTTTGGTGGATAGAATATAGTGTATTCTTACAGAAGAAGAATTGTTGTTTATGGGCCTATCTTAATATACATATAAGAACTGTGATATATATCTTGTTGTGATTTCTACTTGATTCATCTTGCAATATATTTTTAAGCTCTCTCCAAGTTGCTATGTATGTAATTAGTCTGTTGTTTCTCCTGACACATGCACTGCAGAGTGAGCAGCAACACATCTTACCAGTGACTTCTCTTGCAGTAGATGCCTGCATTGGTGGCAATTTCCTGCCAACAACAGCAAAAACAAACAAAGGACCCCACTGTGTTGAGCTTTTATGCATGCCTTCTTGTGGATCCACTGAGCATTGCTCTGGAATATATACACAGGAGCAGAATCGCTAGGTCTCAGAGAGTAAGTGGAAACTTATTGTAGCTAAGTACTGCCACACTGTTCTTTGGAAGCGCTGCACCATTATTCACTGTCGGCAGAAGCCCGTGAATATGCCCATGACCTCGTATCCCTGCCCACATCTGGTATTATCCACTGTCCCCATTTTTGTTGGTTTGATAGAAGTGACATGATACTTCATTATTTCAGTTTTATTCTGAAAATCAAATTAAACATACCCAAACTTAAAAAGTACAAACAGGAAATACGGTGGGAAAAAAAACAAAAAGGGAACTCAAAGTAAAGGTTGGCACTTTGTTGGTCCATCATAAATTGGATGCATATATAGGCCCACTCTTGTATAGAGATATGACCTTGAACTTTATGAGCTGGAATGGAGATTCCTGCATACAGCTGAGACCCTATGTCTTAGTTTGAGTTCTTCCAGAGGAGGATATGAAGCAAAAATTTATGTCCCAGTAGTATAGGTAATACCAGTAGGAGAAAGGAAAAGTGATACAGAAGTGGAAGACAGGCATTACAGGATGCATGCTTTAGCCAGGTGTTATGGTAGACAACTGGAGATTAAATCTGTAGGGAAACACCTACTTTAGAATGACCCCACCTGAAGGGCAGGGGAACTGGAAGATGTACACACAGACTTCAGAGAGTCATTGATTGGGAGCTGCTCCTAAGAGTGTTAATTCCTTCACATTTCAGGGCCTGCTGTGTAATAGGCACTGAGATGCAGGCGCAGACATCGAAGTCAGCTAGAGCACAAGAACGGACATGCACAGAGCACTGATGCATCTCCTTGCACCACCCTGATCCACTTGATCCAAGATTAAATTTACCATGTCCTGTCATTGTTTTTTCAAGGTGCTGTCCAGTTCTAATTTCTCAAAATAAACTTACACCAGATTTAGTGGGAAAAGTTATAGTTGGTCCTAAGGCCATAAATGATATACATTATTTGCCTTTTCTTCCACCTATTCAAGATTCCCCTAACCCTTCGCCAGCACTTGCCAGCTTCATGGAGAAACTCAGACCTTTATGCTTGAGGGGTTGAGGACCCAGTTCTTGACAGGCCATAGTTGCTGCAATTGCCCTTACATGATTATTACTGGAAAGAGAAGCACCAGAGACCTTCTGAGCTCCACATCCACATGTGCTTTCTTATTCTAATTACGAGCAGCAACCCTACCTCATGATCATCTGGGCGGCTTACCTCTGCCAGGAGAGCAACGCCTTCCTTTTCTGTTTTGTCTGGTGTGATGAAGAGCCCAAAATGACAGGCAGGCACTATCACCTTAGGTTTAGTGAAATCTTTACTACGTCTTCTGATAGAAACACTCCCCCTCTGAGAACAAAGACCCCTAGTAGAGTTTGAACTTATGGGGAGGGAATATGGAGCAAAAGTTTCCCAGGTGAGCAGGGTCACTCCTATGCCCATCCTTGGTTCCTTGGATCCATATAATGGTACAGAGAATACCATCTAATACCATTGGTTAAAAGTATAAACCATATCTTAATAAATCGAAGCTGTTTATAATCTATGACCAGTGCCTCTGTGACTAGGTATTAAACCACAGTATATGTTTACAAGGAGACACAGGATATTCACTGCAGCATTGCTTGTATTAGTGAAAGACTGGAAATAACATAAAGGAAAAGTGATACAGAAGTATCGTCAAAGTCCTTCCTACCAATTGTGATCATCAATTTCTTCTATCATTACTAATTCCTGCCATAAAAGGTTCATGTAAGAATTCGATGTATTGAATGTAAAATGTAAAATGCCTAGTGCTTGAAGCACAGTAAGCTCTCAATAAATAGCAGTTTGTTTAGGTTTTTATTATTACCTAGAATGACAGTATTTTCTGTGTCAAAAAAAACAAATAAAAAAAAGAGAAGTGAATTTAAAAGACTAAAAGAAATCAGAAAACTTATGTTCTTCATGAGAATCTCTGGCTCCCTCCAAGAACTGTTTTTTGTTTTTTGTTTTTTCATTTCTCATAAATTCAACTTCAAGCATTAGATACAGGAAAGGATTAGATGTCCCAAATTTAGATGATTAGGTGACTAAGTGATTAGATGTCCTCTATTTATTAGGGCTCAGTGTGATTTTAAATTGTATAGCCTGTGAAATTTGCAGAATTGAAGTTTGTGTGATTGTGTTTGAACTTGGCTGATTATGGAGGTGGTCAGGGATGCTGTCTTTTTGCTCTCAGCAAAGTGGAGAGGCAGGCTCCTGTCCCCTGTGCCCATGGAGGCTTGAGTCTCTTGCCAAAAAGAGCAGTTACAACACAAATGAGATTTCCATCTACTGCCTGAAAACCCCTCATGCAGATTCCCAGCAGGAGGCTTTGCTGATGACTGAGTTGGGTGTAGCTGACACAGAGGTGACCAGGCTCTGGAAACAGAAATTTGGGAAAACTTATTATAGCAGACTGAATCTATTATTTGGTCAACAAATCTGAAAGCTTCTGATCCTGGACACTTGATTGCTTGACCTGAGTGAAGGTGACTGGGGTGACTGAAACTGCCCTTTAAAGGTCACTGATTTCTAATAAATCCCCAAACAATTCCTTTTCCATCCTTATTGTCCGCCCTGGTATTCCTGTTTTTTAGAGCCCCACTCCTTTAAGTCGCGTTTCCAATGACCCCATCCTCATTTCTATTTTGCAGTTTTACAACGGACTGTGTTCAGGATTATTCCTAAGCAGCCTCTGGTTTTAGTTAGTTAATGGACTCTGAAGTGTATCTGTGACTAAAAATAGCTCTCTTCTCCAATGCTGGCTGCAGAGAAATGTGAGTCTTTCTTCATCATGATGAGTCTTAGACATTTATTTTTATTATCTCAAAATTGGCCTGTCCTCTTCCTCTCTCTCATGTCTGTTCTTTAACCAGCAACACTGCAAGATACAGAGGAAGACGTTTCTCAGGACGACAGACCTAATACCTGCTCTGTTAAACCAATAGGCTGGGATTCTAGGTGATGAGCAAATACTTTTATTTAGCTTGCTTATCTGTATTTCATTGGCTGTTCTCAAATAACATGTATAAATATGATAAAGAGAAAAAATAGCATTTTGAAAATATTTAAAAGATAAACTACTCGTTTCATTTACAATTCAGTTTATCATAAGAAGTCTCATATTTTTAAACTTCTCTATTGTTTTCAGCTCCTCATTGATTATGTTTCAAACAACAAAAGATGGAATTTATTTCTTCAGATATTATTCCCAAATAGTTCAACTATCCTGACAGCTGGTGATTTTGATATGATGTTGATAAGCACCATCCACATATTAATATTTTAGCATTGTCCACAATACAACAAAAACCTGATGGATGCAAATATTTCATCATGAAAAAAATAAAATCATCTGTGAGCAATCATTAAAAAAACATGTAACTCCCCAGTTAGTGGAATTTTTCACTGTCTAGTAATTATTTTGATACTGTAGATATAGATCTATTCATATGCTTTGGGGGGAGAAATGGCATATGGTAATCTAAATACTGAAAAATGAATTATAATTATTTTAATTTTTGAAAGTACAAGTTAATATGGCAGTTATCACCAAAAGAGCACGATAAAGTCTTCTATATACAATAAAAATTATTTATGGTGTTTTTCTCATCAAAGGACATTTCTATATCTTGCTGTGACAATTATCTGAGGCTAAATGTAAGTACCTGACAATTAAAAACTATTACGATGGTAATTTATACTTTTCTTTCTTTTTCTTTACGTCTTATTTATTTCCAAATAACCCTATCATTTTGAAAGAAAAAAAATGAAGAAATTCATTATGTTTCAAAGCCCTCAGAGGAGGGGAGGCTTCAAGTGAAGCCAGAGAATTCACAGCGAATATGCTGTAAATTATATGAGAAGGTACACCTAATAGAGAGTATAGTGAAGTTCATGAGTGCTCAAACAGAGAACTTGGTTCTCCTTGAGGACATAGCTCCTTGTCTTGAAAGAATTAAGATCTTAGCAAATTTCACCAGCTGCAGGATAGAACCTAGTCATCCACTTTATATTGGGAGCCTTTAAATTTACTCAATCTGTAAAGCATTCACCATGGTGCCATTTGTATAGACATGCCTTTAAAAAAATAAATTTTGATGGTGACAGTTACATTATTTTTGGCTTTGCATAACAGCTGCAGACTATAATTAAGACAACTAAAACTTGTAGGTGACATTCGTCTTCGATAATATAATATTTTATGTTAGTCACACAAACTGTTGTTCAGGATCCAGAGCCTATACCCAGGACTCTTCATGTATTAGTGGGATTCGGGTTAATACTACTTCCAGGAATTTTTCCTAGTAGCACGTGAGGGCTGCAATACCCAAGAATCAACATCTAAAGCTTTAGACGTCCCAGTGCAGAGACTCTCTCCTGGGATACTTCTTGCTTTACTTTATTTCCCAGATGATTAATTTCACACTATTCAAGGAGCTGCTGCTGCTATAATCTTCTCAGATATATTTTTGATCATCATTTCATTGACTTTTTAACTGGAATGTTCTGGATCCCCGTGATACTTACATACCACACCATCTTTTTCTTAATCCTGCCGATTTCTCATAAAAATTTAAAAAAATATATATGTCTTTGATGGATATGTCAGATTTATTGGAAATAGGAAATAGAATAGAATTAATTCAAAAAGGAAAGTGCAGTCTTTAATGAGACACTGTGAATTGTTGGAATCAGAATTCTGTTAACTAGGAATTTCGAAATTATAAACAATAATAATAGCCAGACGATGGACGGGAGGGGGAAAGAAGAAGAAAGAGAAAATAGGGACCAGAAACAGAGTGGAAAGCACTACAGGTGGCTTTGGGAAATGCTTAAAAGAGCAAAATGAAGGCTATCCAGAAGCAGAGTAAAAGGTTCCGGTCCTGGGTGCATCTCCTCCAATCTCACCTGGTCAAATTTCCAGGGGGCATCAGTTCACTTCTCCCAGGTGCTCCACTTCCTCTCATCTGATGCAAAAAGTATCTGTTGGAGAAAAAAAAAAAAAGTTTAAGTTCTCTTCCAATTCTAACATTTTTGTGTAAAAGGTAAATGGTCAGACATCAAAACAGGTCATATCTTTTAAGAATTGCCTTTAATGAAGTAGTAAGTAACATCACAAAACCCATTTTTGCCTTCTATAAAATCATGTTATTTAAAACATTATTATATCAAAGGCAAATCCATCTAACACACTAGGGACACTTTCTGTCCTCTTTTTAATTGATATCCTATGGCCACTGGAATTAGGACATTTTTTTTCTTTTAATCTATTTTTCTTTGAACTACGATACTAGACTTGCTGTTTCGATGTTCACTGGAATAAGGAACCGTTGGGAAGTTCATGTTGAGTAACAGAATGAATGCTGATTTTTTTTTTTTCCTAAAAGACCAAGACCTCAAATTCTATTAACCACTGACCACTCTTTCTAGAACTAGGCTTATGCTAAACATGACACCTTAATCACAGTTTTTAACCACTACTGTCACAAGTCATTGATTCTACAAAAGTCTTTTCTTGCAAGTAATTCTCTATCATTTTCGTGGACCTTTTCTTCACCACTCAAATGAGTATTCTCAATGAAAACACAAATTTCTTTCTTCCTACCTTGTTCTTCCAGTTTTCTACTAAATCTTCACTTTATCTGATTGCTTGTGGATCTTCAACAGGCTTGCCACTATGAAGTGGTACAACTTTTGAAAAAAAAAGAATATATAAATTATCTTTCCCACTCAGCTCCCACGAATATCCTGATTTCCAGCCACAAGGCAGTGTTCTGAGATGGCAATGTTTGAGAAGGAGGCAAATATAATCTTCATAGACGCTTCTGGACCTTTATAGAAGCCCTTCTCTTGGATGGTGTGGCTAGTGTTAAGTATTCTCAGGGTGAATTCCCTGGGCTTCTTGTACTAGGGCTTGTTTAGGCGTTCCTGATGTGCCCTGTCATCCAGCATTTTGAGATAGTAGTGTGAGCAATGCCTCTGCTCCTAGCCAGATCCGCTCCTCAGAAGCCTGCGGTGAGTAAAAAAGAGAGAATACATAATTACTGAACGTTAGAACCGAATGGGGTCCTAGTGAGCATCGAGTTCAAATAATTCCATTTTAGAAAAGAGAAAACAGCTTCAGAGAGATTGAGTGATTGTCCTTATGGTAACCTACAGCTGGTAAATGGCAAAGATGAGGCTTATCTGCATGACTTCTGATTCTAAATCCAGGGCCTTTCCCACATGGCTGTAGTGAATTAGATGGGCATCTCATGTACCTTGACATGGTCAGTGAATGAGGCTCCCTTATATGCACATTCCCCTGTTGTACCTGCTACTCCCAGTTGCAGTATGTGAAGGTGGTTTATAAACTCTAAAATCCATATAAATTCAAGATAAAGTTTTCTCATTTTACCCTCCTTCATCTGAGACTGGGCCCAGGAGGAAAAGACAGTTTATTGTTCTCCAACTTTGATAAGCAATGACTTGGTCTCTCCTCTTTTGGAAGATGTTTTTGAGACTCATCATGGAATCATCAGAAAAATCCCCTGGGAGAGAGAAACTTAAACAAGAACTAATTCTTGATGGGCTGGGGTATACAGGCGCAGAGTTAATAGAATTTAGAAATGGCAAAATCAATGCAGCTTTGAGGATAAATACCTAATAATAACAGAGCGTCTTGCCTTTGAGCTCATATTTGGTCCGATTCTGTCTACACCTCTAATCCTGAGCATGTCATTTACAAATGAGTATTTCAAGTCCAGAGGTCAAACTGACTCAAAAAAGAAGAATAAAAAGATGGGAAATGTCTTTTTTTCATGCCTCAAAAACATTGCAGTTCATATTAGTGGTGAGTTAATTATCTCATTCTGGTATACATAGGGTTCTATTTGTTCCCTTATGCTGTTAAGATGCTGATGTTATAAATGATTCCTCCTTTGTTCTGACAGCCTGAAAGCTACTGCACCCATTTAAAGAGTTATGAGTCTATCTATGCTGAATTCCAGAGCGATTATGATGCCGCTCCTGCCATTATCTGATATAAATCATGCGGTCATAAATGAAAGCAAATCATGGCAGCCTCTGGACAGCATAGCCTTTGTCTTTGGGAACTGTTACTACTTTAGACAGTTTTCAGGGAGGCTTATACGATGTACTAGTTATACTTTCCAAAACCAAAGACGTTCCTCCTGTGAAATGCAGCTGTTTCCTTTGGCACCTTTTACTGTGCCCCTTGCGTACCAGGTAGACCTCACAGGCACTAAAAGAAGTAAAGAAATCATCAGCATCTATCTTTATTTAAGGATAAATAAAGAATAGTAGAAAAATTATCTGCAACTGCCTTTTGCTTAGGCCTAGAGGAGACGGTGATCTCCAAGCACACCTGAAGTCAGAAGAGAAAACATTTCCCAGAAATCTCTCACCCTTGTTCTAAAGCCATCCTTGCTTCCTTGCCTTGCTCCTCTCCACTGTTAGTCCTTGATCTCATGGAACTTCCTCAATTCTTTCTCCCTCATTTCCACGATTTCTTTCATAATTTTAGAAATAAAAGGTAAATGTGGTAGGAGATGATGGCAGACATTGGAAAAGAACTCAAATATTAAATTCATGCTTCATGCTAGGGGGACGCCTGGGTGGCTCAATCAGTTAAACATCTGCTTTCTGCTCAGATCATGATCTCAGGGTCCTGGGATCGAGCCCCGCATCGGGCTCCCTGCTCGGCGGGGAGCCTGCTTCTCTCTCTCCCTTTGCCCCTCCCCCTGCTTGTGCTCTCTCTCTCTCTCTGACAAATAAATAAATAAAATCTTAAAAAAATATATCATGCTTCATGCTAGGGCCTGTCACATCCTTTTATTTAATATCCAGAACAAATTGAGATGGTTATCAATCTCATTTGAAAGTAGAGGAAACTGAGACTCACAGAACTTCAATAACTATCAATGGAGTTCTATTGGTAAGTTACAGATTTTGAGCCCAAAGTCCATACTTTTCTCCCTATGATGCTGTTGTGTCAGGTGATCCCTAAATGTTTCTACTGCTGGAGTAAGGGGTTGGATGATTTTTAAAATACCACATGGTACAGATTAAAGAATAAGCATTATAGGGGAAAGGAAGCATTCATAAAGCAAGGGTCAACAAAACAGAAATACAGGGAGTCCTCCAGTCAGTCTCTCCATCTCTCTATGAAGAGGTCCCAGTCTGCAATACCTAGTGTGGATTTTATTCCAGGAGAGGAACCTGTGGTTATCCCTTTTTCTACATATAAGAAAATGATTTCATTAATGATGGGATCCATAAGCTGTTTGGCCCCAGGCAATCTGGATTTTGAGTGTCAGATACTTACAAATGTGTTCTAGGATGACCAACAGCCCAATACCTTAGGCAGATGGGAAAATTTGGTGTTCATGCTTGGTTTACAGGACCCTGCTTGGGAGGACATCTTCAATTCCATTGGGTGCTATGCTTCCATTTAGGAAAAGGGGAGTTACCCAGTAACCAGCTAGTGTGTGGTCCTGGCCACCCAGAGTGAGCTCCTAGTGTTGTTTTCAGATGATCCTGGTGCAGACATGTTATCTATACAGGCAATTGGTATGTGTCCTCCCCTCTCCAAGGATCAGACTGCAACTCTTTAAGATACATAACTGCTGTGTTGCTTTTGAAAGCTGCTCTTTGGTCATTTATTAGTATAGTGCTAATGACAGAAAGCCATCAAAGAGTTAATGGGTATCTGTAAAATTTCTATTTTCTTCTAAGTGATTATAGTGTTTTAAAAATGTTGGCTTCTGCTCCTCTTTTCCCCCTTAACAGCCAAGTAAGGGAAATGAGGCTGAGAAGCATAATGCGTCTTGCCCTGGGGCTTCTGCAGCCAAAAGGTAATGCCAAGATGAGCACTAGACTAGACTTCTCTAATTTTCCATCCCGGTGCTTATCCTCCTGCCAGGAATGTGACTAGAGTGTTAAATTTAGAAGCCCACTAACTTAGTGAGGAATTTAAACAGAAGTTCAAACATATCTGTGGCAGTTCTAATTTACAGTTTGTTGTTGGCAGAATGTGGGTTGAGGGAATTAAGGGATTTGGCATGATACTCACTCTGCCTTGCTTATGCCTCTTCTCACTATAATTTGACTCAATGCAACAAATATTTCTTAAGCACCTACGACAGGGCACTTTGCTGAGTACATTGAAAAATAGATGAGTAAGACAATTCTTACTGTCCAGGAACTTTACCTGGATGTATCCATCTTATTTTACACCTTGGGCAGTATTGACTGCAAGAGTGGCCGCCGAGGTATATGCAATTATCTTTGGAAGATGCTCAGAAGAGGATCCTGAGCCATTGGTAACAAATGTCTGCTTTTTCATGGTGGTGATGATTGTAACAATGAAGACAAATTAAACAGGAAAGCAAATTAGCATGTCGGCTTTAGAGTGTGAGCACTCTCAGTATTTTCCTGGTAGGTCACAGGAACGTGGAGGTTGATGACTCAAGCTTGTTGCTGCTTCAGTATCCTTGGCATGAAGTCTCGGTCCAGAAAGACACTTCTCTGGAGAAATAAGTCCTTACCTTTTCAGAGGTTTTTCTGTTGGCAAATCTACCCTGACTTTCTGAATGAAGTAAAAAATCCTGCCTCTTCTCGAAAATACAAAAAAAAAAAAAAAAAAAAGAAGGCAATTACTTCATCCTCATAATTATTATACTAGAGCCACCCCTAAATCTCAAATGCATATGATAGGGGCACTCTTTTAATCACATCTTAAGTATGACTTTGATTGCCAATCATTCATAAAACAGCAAACGTCGGAGCTGTTTGGGGTCTCCAGAATCTTTTTTTTTTTTTTTAAATATTTTATTTGACAGAGAGAGACACAGCAAGAGAGGGAACACAAGCAGGGGCAGTGAGAGAGGCTTCCTGTGGAGCAGGGAGCCTGATGT
This sequence comes from Neomonachus schauinslandi, assembly GCF_002201575.2. Lineage (NCBI taxonomy): Eukaryota > Metazoa > Chordata > Mammalia > Carnivora > Phocidae > Neomonachus > Neomonachus schauinslandi. Next base: position 79,190,961 of record NC_058414.1, on the reverse strand, counting down.
GGGACTCGATCCCAGGACCCTGGGATCATGACCTGAGCCAAAGGCAGACGCTTAACAACTGAGCCACCCAGGCACCCTGGGGTCTTCAGAACTTTAAAAGCAGGAAATTATTTATTTCTTCCTAACACAAATTAAGAATTGCTTCAAAGAAAAAAGTGAATGTAAAAAGGGAAAAGCTGCAAATCCAGAAAGAAATGGGCCAAGAAATAGAGATCAATGCATAGAGACATAAATCAGAAATACATTTAGTGAGACGGGGAAAAAATCTTGTTAATCTCCAGTGCTTGAAAAAACGTAAGGGTCAGCTGGGCAGTCTAATTAACTATCACTACAAGATGTGACATGGCTATCAGAAAGGTCAGTGTAATTTGGGCCTGGCTATGCAGAGTCATCACTTCCTAAAGTGGAGAGATAATGCTCCCTGTCTGTGGAGTGGGCTTCACCCAGAAAATATTTAAGTGGCTATCACGGTGAATTTGTGAGAAGACACTAAGCCACCTTCAGACTTGAGCACAGGTAATTAGAGATATGCAAGGTGACACCACCATCGACTCTCCCAGCTGGGGAGCAGCCCTACCAGTCACGTAGGCACTAGGTCTTCTGAGAGAGTTTATTCACATGCAGTGGCCTGAATTTAACTTGTCAGTTGCCCGTCTACAGATGAGAAGGTTCAGATCACTATTACTGAGTTAACTTTGTAATAAGCATGAAGGGTTCCTTGGAGAGCCTTGAAAATCCACTTAGAAGAGGAGATCTTGAATATTCAGGTTAGGGTGAGAAGTAAGCTGCCCTTTATTCTTTGTGGCAGAGGCAGGAGTGCTGCTCAAATCAGATCTTTGACTCCTTCAAAAGTCTGCTAGATGGAAGCTAAAAGCATTGCAGTTTCTTTTTAACTTTTTATCTTGGTATAGATTTAGATTTAACCAAAAAAGTTGCAAAGATAGTACCAAGAGCCCCCACATATCCCATTCCCACTGCCGCGTTTTTTTTTAATATTATAAGACAGTTGTTTTATTTAGTGTATAACTTTCTCAGCATACATAAACTAAATATTATTTAGTTATTAGTAATTTTATTAAACAACCAATAGGAATAGTTCTTCATGACCACTATGCTTCTTGCTATACAATCTGGAAAAACTGTGGCAAATACTAAACTTGAAAATTGGTTTCTGAAATGTTTCCTTTATGCCTTTTACTGAAGCAATTATTTTTTTCTTTTTACTTTTTAAAACAATTTACCTTTTTAAAAAAGTGTTTCTTTTTCCTTCTGTCTCAAGAGAGAAAGCGAGATCCTATATTTTGCCATTTGGCAAAATCTCAATGAAAACTAGAGGTTTATTGTCAAATGGAGTGCAGGTTAGTTGCATTTTGAGTCAAGAAACAAAAAAGACATAGCTTTTCAACAGAATTATTCCACAAGTTAATGGAAGTCAGAATGAACAATGGTCACGGTGGCTGGAAGTAGACCTAATGACAGCCTGTTGACAAAATAGAAGGTCCGGGCTGCTGGGTCTTCTTTTTAAGGAAGTTTTTTAATGATCTTTGGTATTATTCTGTTTATAAAATATATAATAGAGAGAAGAGAGCAATAGAGAATGAGGAAGAAAAAGAGGCAGGAAGTTACCAACTCTTTCCAGTTATTCCAGTTATCTTTCTAGTTATGAGTTTAGATTCACAAACCCTTAACATTTCCTAGCTATAGACTAGTAGTCACAGAGTAGAGTGATCGATTTTTGAGATAATCAGGCAGAAAAGAGGCAAGTAAGTTAGCAATTCCCTAACTTCTACATGAATTAAAAAGGGGGGAGGGATAGCAGAGGAGGGAAAAAAAAAAAGAAAAGAAAAAGAGAAAAAATTGAGGGTGGGAAGAGGATGAAAGGGAGAGACAAGAAGGAAAACAGTATATTATGCATGGAAAACAGGAAGAAAAATAAATGAAAGGTGGAAAGTCCATTTTTAAGTATCATTTTCTCCAAAGCTCAACATGTTTCAAGTAGAAACGTTTGTTACTGTATGCTCTTTCCCAGCTTTATTGAGGTATAATTGAGAAATAAAATTTTAAGACATTTAAAACAGATGGCATGATGATTTGGTGTACGTATACCTTGTGGAAGGATCCCCCTGTCAAATTAAGTAACACTTCCATCACCTCACATACTCACCTTTTTGCTGTTGTTGAGAACACTCAAGTTATACTCTCTTAGCAAATTTCAGTTATCCAATAAAGTGTTATCAATTACAGTTACTATGTTAAACATTAGATCCTCAGACCTCATTCATCTTATACTCAAAAGTTCGCACCCTTTCACCAGCCTCTCCCTGTTTTCCCCCCCACCTCCCCCAAGCCCCTGGTAACCACTTTTCTACTCTCAGTATCTGAGTTGAACTTTCTGTTCATTTGTTTTAGATTCCCCATATAAGTGACACCATGTTGCATGTGTCTTTCTCTGTCTTGCTAATTTCCCTTAGCATAATGCCGTTCAGGTTCCAAATGTTGTCCCAAATGACAGGATTTCTTTCATTTTTTTTTAAGATTTTATTTATTTATTTGAGAGAGACAGAATGAGAGAGAGAGCACATGAGAGGGGGGAGGGTCAGAGGGAGAAGCAGACCCCCTGCTGAGCAAGGAGCCCGATATGGGACTCGATCCCGGGACTCCAGGATCATGACCTGAGCCGAAGGCAGTCGCTTAACCGACTGAGCCACCCAGGTGCCCAGATTTCTTTCATTTTTAAGGCTGGATAATATTTCATTGTAAACGCATACCACATTTTCTTTGTCCATTCATCCATCAATAGGTTGTTTCCATACGTTGGCTGATGTGAATAATGTTGCAATGGACATGGAAGTGCAGATTTCTCTTTGAGATACTGATTCCATTTCCTTTGGATATATACCCAGAGGTGAGATCATATGGCAGTTCTCTTTCTAATTCCTTAAGGAAACTCCATACTGTTTTATATAGTGGCTGTGCCTGTTTACTTTCCTACCAACAGAAAAAGTGTGCAAGTGTTCCCTGATCTCCACATCCTTGCCTGCATTTGTTACCTGTTGTCTTTTTACTAATGGAAAATCTAATGGGGGTGAGGTGAGTCTCGTGGTTTTGATTTGTATTTCCCTGATGATTAGCAATGTGGAGTACCTTTTCGTGCACCTTTGCCCAGTTACACATCTTCTTTGGAAAAATGTCTACTTAGCTCCTTTGCCTGTTTTTTAAACTAGGTTATTTGTCTTTTTGCTATTGACTCCTATGAGATCCTTGTATATTTTGGATATATATTCTTTATAGGATATGTGGTTTGCAAATATTTTCTCCCATTTCATAGGTTGCCTTTCATTTTGTTGTTTCCTTTGCAGAGCAGAGGCCTTTTAGTGTGTTTATTTTAGCTTTGTTGCCTTTGTTTTTGATGTCAGATCCACAAAACCATTGTCAAGATCAACATAAAGGAGCTTAACTGCTATGTTTTCTTCTAAGAGTTTCTGGTTATGTGCAAGTCTAATCCATTTTGAGCTGATTTTTGTGGATGATATGAGATAGGGGTCCAGTTTCACTCTTTTGAATGAGACTATCCATCTCCAACACGGTTTTTTTCTCCTATTATTAATATCTTACATTAGTATGTTACATTTGTCACAATTAATGAAAAATTATTGATTCATTATTATTAACCAAAGTCTATACTTTGCTCAGATTCCATTAGCTGTGTTTTTTTTTTTTCATAATTCTCATAGTTTTTACATAATGTCTTTTTTCTGGTTCAGGATACCACATTACATTTAGCCATCATGTTTCCTTAGACTTCTTTAGGTTGTGATAGTTTCTCAGACTTTCCTGGCTTTTGATGACTTTGGCTTTTTAAGGAGTAATGGTCAGCCAACTGAAAGAGCTCCCAATGACTGAAGCTGGAACAATTTGAGCAACAAAATAATCTTTGTTTATAATCCCAAATATAAAATAGATATCCATGAGCCCATATTGATAATTATTGAATGATTGATTGGTTGAATGAATGAATGAATATATACATAAATAAAATGAGGGAAGAATAGACAAATCTCCCATGCAGATAATTTTAATTAATTTATGCAGATAATACACCCCCAAAAAGATGGAACATAACTCCCCACTTTTTAAATGTGGGTTGTGCATAGTGACTTCCTTCCAAAGAGTACTATATGAAAAGGCATGGAGAGAAAAACTTCACAGTGGAGAAACCTGACAAACACCCTGAGCCAGGAGGTTAAAGTTAACATCAACAGAATAAATTATGTTGATAGTTTGTGCATCTGATATGATATGATGACCATGGCACTTTACCTCTGTGGTCTTCTTCCCAAAACCTATGGCCCTGTGTAATCAAGAGAAAAACATCAGACAAATCCTAATTGAGGAACATCCCACTATTGACCCTTTTTCAGTTGAGAACAAAAGGAGAAAAACACAGTGCTGGGCTATCCATCAGGATAAAAGGACTAGCTGTAATGATCGCTTCTATCTTCCACAGTGCTACACTTTCCATGAGTAACTAAAAACTCAGAAAAGACAGTAACTCTGAAGTCCAAGCGGGCAATCCTTTTCTCCCTTTTTACCTCGCTTTGGCAACTAAAGGATGACGTGTGTGTGCCATGTCATCTGACACGATGCCTCATTTCCCCCAATGCCACGCACATGTCTGGCGGTGACACAGATGGGAGGCAGCAGTTCCCAGCCCTCCTCTAAACATGCTGTCCAGTTTGGGGTAAAGTGACAAGAGAGCTGACCAGCAGCAGGCAAATGAGATCCACACTCCCAAAGGACATTTACCATTATAGAAACGGTTGTTTTCTATCTGAGTCTAGAGCCCTACAGCTGAGCACATGATGCAAAATTACCTGAATGAAGTGGCTATATCTGACTGTGGGAAGAGTCTAGAAAAACCTTGGAAGTCATTTTTTTCTCAGTATTTGATCAATATGAATTTGATTATATAGTATATACTCTGCAAAGCCTGAATGTTTTCTAATTCTACTTTAATTCTGCTTATTGTTGGGAGTAAATCCTTTATTCTTCCTCCTGGATTTTTGTCATGTTTGCAGGAACCTACTTTATATGATAAATTTGAAATATTCCTTATGAAAAGATGGTAAGGCCTGTCATTATTCTTCTTATTGACCCCATTTATCAATATTGCCCCACCCACACATTTCAAGCACTGCTACTAAAAAGATATTTTGAATTCATAAGTCATGTATAATGCCGGTGGAATTTTATTATGCAAATATAGTTGACCACAGACTAAATTAAAATAGTAAACTGAAATTATTTTTCATAATCACATTCACATTTTCTAATGTGCATATATATGCATTTAAAATTTGTTAATATATTTTGTTCTATCCATTGCATATCTTTAAATAGCCACTACTTCTTCTCTAAATGAATTTATCATTAATCATTTAGTGATAAAAATTAATGACACAAATTTTTAGGTATTTCCATGCGATTCTTTGGATATTTTATCTTCCTGAAGTATTTGGATGCTGGATAGAATTAATTTATTATGAGTTTATTGGGAATTTTATACCACCATCTCGTGCACAGTCAAAGAGGTGGAGATTTGGAGATGCTGGGCAAATTGCCTAGCCCATCCAAAAATCCTGCCTACACATTGCCAGCCCTTTCCAAGAGTTTAGAGAAACTCTCCTTTTAGTAACTCTTAATTTTTAATCTCAATTTCTTCATCCTTTATAATTCATACTCCAAACTGTGGGTGAACTAGCTTACCTTTGGAAAAGATGGAATTTGTATTTGACACATAGCATTCTTCTGATTGATGTACTCCTAACAGTGGTTGACATGTCTTGACTGCTCACCATTTACCAGGCACTGTTTTAAGTGCTTTTCATGTACTAACTCATGTAATCCTGACACCAGCCTTAGGAGGCAGTTACTATGTTGTCTTTGTTTTTTCTCTTACCTAGTCTCCGCTCCCCTAACGCACACACACACACACACACACACACACACACACACACTCCACTTTGTCCCCCACATACATGCTCACATGTACTGGTCCCTGACTGCCTGGTGTCACCTCACTCTCGAATCCCACCTTGGTTTTTGCTTGTATGTGGGGTTACCTTGCTGCCTCTGAAACTTAGAGCCTTGCAGACTTGAATAGATTGCCCCATTATAGGTTTCTTATTCAATAAAAGTCAGGGGAGGGGCCCCTAGGAGGTTCAGTCGGTTAAGCATCAGACTCTTGATCTCAGTCCAGGTCTTGATCTCAGGGTCGTGAGTTGAAGCTCCACGTACTTTAAAAAAAAAAAAAAAAAAAGTCAGGGGATTATTTCTGTCTTGCCATAATTCGTCTTAGCAATTTGAACTCTAATCTTAAAATAAAAACCAAGGCTGACTTAATGACAGTAATATTAAAAGTTGCTGTTTCTACATAGGGGTAGCAAATTTTTTTTCTTTTATTTTTCTCCGAGAGAATACAAACTAAGAATAAGAGTTGATTCCAGCAGGACAATATAGGATATGATTATTTAATTGTTGTTTATAGGAAAATAATCATTTGAGTTAGCTGAATTATTCATTTTGCAACAAAATGTGGTAGTAAAATAGTATATTCAATAGAAACTCTAGGCAACTCTAACAGTCAATCAGCATTGGCTTCTCCACTAGGTGATTGCATGCAGTTGAAGGAGCTGTGTGAGGAATGTGAGGTGTGTGTGTTTTGGGGTGGGGGAGGAGAGAAGGGGATGACAGTAATGCACCCACGTGATTTGTGGTGGTGGGATTGCGTATGTGTTTATGGGAGATGGGAGAGAGCCCTGTGCCAAACAGAACAGAACACTGTTCTTGATCCAGATAACTAAGAAATGAACAATTTTTATGAATAAAATAATTAAGTGCTAAGAAGAAAACTTCCTCTTATATTTCAGAGTGTAGAAAATTCTCTAAGAATTAGAGTAATAAAAGGTTTCTTAGAAACTAAAGGATCTGAGCTAGGACCAAAAAATTATTATTTACTGTATTATTTGTTTCTAAACCCCATCTCAATACTACTCTCATCCCTTCCCTTTCAAACATCTAAATAGCTGGCATGACACAGTAAAATGGAAAATACTCATGGGTCCCCAATATAGGAGAATGATATAGTTTACCTGAAGGAGTCAACATTTTGATGGCTCAAATGGGCTTGGACATCTATTAATTATGCAAGTGGTATATTTTGGAATGCCTTATGAAGAAAACTGTAGGAATAGGTATTCTATGGGGACAGAAGTCATGCCCTAGCAATGGCCTTGCCCTCTGCAGGAGAAATAGTCTGTTGAATAATTTCTTCAGGTCATTCCATACCTATCTTCAATCACAGATCCCCAAGCAGGACCCTTCTTTTTTTCTTTCCTAATGTCACTAGTATTTTGGAGTGGGATATATAAATATGAGCCTGCCTAGGAGTCAGATTCAGTATTTTTGAAATACCTCAATTTGCTTAGCACTTGGCTCTGCTAATCCAATGCATTTTAATTCAACCAGACTATGTCAGGATGCATCAGGCATCATCTAAATACTAGGGATATAAAGATGAAGAGGAGACATTCAATTAATGTCTGCTTAATTAATGGTTTCTTAAAATTAGGCTTTCAGACAATATCTTTTTGATCGTTCCTTGAGGCTTAGAAGTCCCAGCCTATTGGGCAGCTGGTTGACTTCCATTACGTACCAGAAATGCCCCAGAAACCAAATTCATGTGTTCACAGCTCCTAGGATGGTTTTTTGCTTCTCTACAAGGAGGGAAGTGTTGTTTCAGTGTCCCTCAGAAGCATCTCTAGCCCCTACCTACAGCTTGTAGATTCATTCCAGAAGCCCTGTTTGGTCCTTTTGAAACTTTCATTGGAGCTATAGCTCTTGCCAGAAATAGTTCATATCCAGAGTCTCCTGAGGTTAACCATGGAAATAAGTGATAGGCATCTACATTGAAAGACAAGGCATGGATCCCAAGTTCTAAGAATTTTCCTATAACATGTAAGATATTGAGGTAGAAGATGAATTTCCTAATACTTCTGGACCACAAATAAACATCTTTGAGTCATATATGAAGGCAATTTATTCCCCACTTTATCTCACTCCCTAAAGAGGGTTCCTTAAACCCAACTAGGTGGAAGTCTAAGGGGAAAAAATCTGGAAGAGTCACTCTGGAATAAAATGGAAGTTAGAAGACCTCAACAAGGCTGATATACAGAAGAAATACTAAGAGAGAAATCAGGAAAAGGTCCTGAGAAAGATGAGGTCTAACTCTAGCCTCAACCCAATAAAGTCCAGCAATAGTGATTAGAAAAATGTTTTTAAGGTTTCTGGTGAACTTGTAACTTGCCCCTATTTGTTTGCATCTATTTCCAGTGATCAGAACAAGGACAATATTTTAGAAAATCTGTCTGTTTACTTGTTTCAAAAAAAGACGGGGATGCAAGAAGTGGTAGAACTGGGTCCTACTCTCAATACCACAGAAGAGAGCTTTAATGTAAAAAAATGTTAACCAAAGAAAGAAGAAATGGGGACAGATCCTAATCTCTACCCAAGATGGTGATGTAGATGGATCTTTTGGCTCAGAAGTGAGTTTAGAAAAATGTAGGCCAGCAGGATTTCTGAGTGATTGTATTCATCATGTCTTTTCATTCTGTATTTTTTTTTAAAGATTTTATTTATTTATTCATGAGAGAGAGAGAGAGGCAGAGGGAGAAGCAGGCTCCCAAGGAGCAGGGAGCCCGATGCGGGACTCGATCCCAGGACCCTGGGACCATGACCTGAGCCGAAGGCAGACGCTTAACCATCTGAGCCACCCAGGCGCCCTCATTCTGTATTTTTGATGCTTTGACCTCTTGGGGTTTTGCTGACCCTGGAGGGACTGCCCCTCCCAGGACTAGTCATTTTCTAGGGATAGTAAAGGACTTGCCTGAAAATGTGCTTTTCATATGCAACCAACCAAACCAGAGCCTATACCTTGAACCGACCCCTTTATCAATCTCTTGCACTTAGACTGCTACTCCCCTTCCCTGCTTTCTCTAGGGCCAGATAGCAGACAACTAGGAACAGTCTAATGAAATTATTCGAACTAGCCAATTCTAAACAAAATTACCCTGCCTTTCCCATCCCTTCTTACAAAAACCACAGTAAAGGTTCTTGCCCATATTTTTCCCTCACTTCCTCTGCTTCCTGACCAAACGTGATGCTTCCCTGTGTTCCTCCCTCCATGGCATGGCATGCCCCTCTTCTTGGGATCTCTGAGTATAACAAACTGTCTTTTCAGTGGCAATTGTATCTTCACCTGTTGGCTTCACCGTACCTAAATAATAATAAAATCTACATTTTAAAACACTGATTTTAAACAGATTGTCCCCGTATCCTCCATAGTTGTGGAGGGTAAGACTCCTGCACATTTTTGTGGATGAGGCCTTCCCTGTTTTCTCTTTTTTCATTTGGAAACGGGAAGAATTACATGGTTTATTTTAAAGCACTGTTTCATGGTAATTTTTGTTTAAAAATATTTAAGTTTGATTCATTCAATCAAGATTTTCTTGCATATTCACACTCAGTAATATTTTAAGTATAATGTCATGTTTACCCCTTACAAGTTTCTGATCAACCTGATTTCAAAAATAACCCTTGACATTTCACTCATATGTGGAATTTAGGAAACAAAACAAATGAATATAGGGGGGAAGAAAAGAGAGGGAAACCAAGAAACAGACTCTTAACTATAGAGAACAGACTGATGGTTACAGAGGGAAGGTGGGTGGGGGGATGGGTGAACTAGAAGATGGGGATTAAGGAGGGCATTTATGATGAGCACCGGGTGTTGTATGTAAGTGTTGAATTACTAAATTCTACACCTGAAACTAATATTACACTGTATATTAATGAATTGGAATTTAAATAAAAACTTAAAAAAATAACCCTAGACATAGTATTACACAGGTCAAGATCTCCTCCATATCCTGACCATTTCCTTTTTATCCATTCAAATCCTGTGAGCACATGAGGCCTATTCTCAGATCTGGAGGTGAACCTAATGTCATCAGGAGATACTTCAGTTTCTCTAATTCAACAGCTGAAGTATGCAGAAGGAAATTGTCCTTTCCCTAGTCACTCCCCAATCATTGACCCAATTCTGGCAGCTCCTTTTGTCCTGAGTCCTTCCTCAGTTCTGAAAAGTGGACCACTCTCTTGGTGTCAGCATCTAATTCCTGTTCTGGTAATCTTCCCTGTTCCTCCAGGACTAAAAGTCCCCCTGAATTTTACCAGTGCGTTCTGCTACATCTGCTAGAGTCTGGAGTCTCATTCCTGCCCCTCAGACCTGAGGGTGGGATCTCAGAAATAGCAGATAGAGTTCTCTATGGATGACCATTCTCAAAGACATCCAAATATGGCATGATCCTAAATCCTGTCTCTGTGCTTTGCCTGCCTCTCTTCCTCCTGTAAATAAATATGGAAAGTCCTTCGTGATGACAGCTGGGTCCCTCTCGCAATAATCTGATGCTATGTCTCGCCTCTCCACCCGAGGGGGTCAGCTGTGGCATCTCCCACTATGATATATCCCAGCAGGATTCTATTCTTGATCATGTTATAATGTAAAAACTATTCTATCTAGTGTTTTATATTAGTATCTTGTATTTTCAAAAGATCTAATATTGACAGAAATTAAAGCCATTTTTCTGCCATTATTTGTAGATTTTGTATAGAATTTGGTATTATTGATACATTGATATTGTTTATAAACTATCAGACTTTTGTCTTTGGAATCAGACAGATCTGGGTTTTTATCTCAGTTTGAGACTAGGTCAAGTTCATGAACCTCTTTGATCCTCAGTTTACTTTTCTATAAATTAAAGAAAATAGTATTTGGTGCATATACAGTACCTGTTTAATGACAGCAATTATTTTTACTCCTAGCTATTTATAGTGATAACTATTCTAGAAAACATACTAACATGTATATATTTCACTAGAATTTTGATATGCCAGAAAAAATCATTTTACCAATTGAAGAATTCATATTTATCTACCAACTTTCACCATATCTTATTTCAAAAAGGGTATTTTACTAAGTCTTGATACATGAGTGCTTCCACAATTAGATATTTTGTCTTTATTTTTTCAGGGAGTGTAAGAGTGGATCTTTTTAATATCATCTAAACAAAGAGATTGACATGTTTTTGTCTGTGAATTCATGATGCTCTTTCTATATTAATAATACTTTTTGGATAGGTTTAATGGCCTCTAGTAACCCTGTTAATAAAATATCTTTTTTTTTCCTGAGAGAGAGAGAGAGAGCATGTGCGTGCACAAGTGGGGGAGAGGAAGAAGGAGAAGGAGAGAGAGGATCTTAAGCAGGCTCCATGCCCAGTGCAGAGCCCAATGTGAGGTTCACAGGGCTCGATCTAACGACCCTGAAATCATGACCTGAGCTGAAATCAAAAGTCAGATGCTTAAGTGACTGGGCCACCCAGGTGCCCCAATAAAGTATCTTTTAAGCATAGGATTTAGAGGCAGAAAGGCTAATTATGACACCTAAGTTTGAGTCCTGATTCTGAAAGCTGTGTTCTGAGCCACCGTGGGACTTTAGAGAAGTCAATGTCATTCTTTAAGCCTCAATTTTATTATCTAAAAGTTGGAAATAATAACTTCTACCTTAGGACATTTCTAGGAAAGGGTCAAATAGTTCAACATAGGTAAAAATACTTTTTAAAGGCAAATAAAGGTAGTGTGCTTGTATTAAACTTTCTTTTTTACTATCAAATATGGATCTAAAAGGAAATTATGCAAGACAGCAAAATACTAAAATAAAATTGAGTCAATATAGATAACAATGCAAAGGACATATTTGTAATTCCTGTTGATGGAAAAATTGATACTTTGAATGAAGAGACTTTCAAATTATTAATACAATAGAGGGAGGCAGTATCTTCTACCAGCTTGAGGTCTTTGTTCTAGAGGTAGCTTCTGATGCTGGGGGAAACTCTAGTATGTTTGTAATGTTGAATTGAGATATTCTCAGACATACAAGGAAACATGATGACCTTTATTCCCAACCCTACTGCTGAAAAATTAATGGAAACGCAGAGTGATCCATTTCTTTTCCTTTTTTTCATACTGAATGATGAAGATGAAATGCACTATGCCCTCTCTCCACCCTGAGAATGTTTATTACAAAGAATGTATCTGGGATGCTTGAGTGGCTTAGTCAGTTAAGCGTCTGCCTTTGGCTCAGGTCATGATCCCAGGGTCCTGGGATCAAGTCCCACATCGGGCTCCTTGCTCAGCGGGGAGCCTGCTTCTTCCTCTGCCTGCCACTCCCCTGCTTGTGTTCTCTCTCTCTCTCTCTGACAAATAAATAAATAAAATAAAATAATTTTAAAAATAATGCATTTAATTCTGCTTACCACCTGTTACAATAATCAACAACCTTCTGTTTTTAATTTTTCTGTTTCTTCTAACATTAAATCTTAATGTTTATAGTTCTTATGTGTGAAAGATAAGCTTCTGCCTGCCTTCCTGAGTTCCAGGGGCTGCCAGCAACACAGGAGGGATCTCACAGGTCTGACCATGGTGGTCACTTTGTGTGATAGGGACAGTGATGGATCACCAAAACCCATTCCCTATTTTTCCTGAGTGCACCACAAGGCTATATTTGAAAGAGCCTAGTATAACAAGGTAGTGCCTTGTGATGGGGTTCAGCCCATTTGGTGTAGGAAGAAGGACCTGATCCATAACAACCTCATGCCCAGTTTCTCCCCTATCTATTTGCTGAATGTCTGCATTCAGCAGCGGACCTCAGAGCCCTAGGCAATGAGGAGGCGACAGAATGAAAGGAGCCCAAGTCCTGGAATTGCCACAAAGAAAGCTGCCTGCCAGACACCTGCAAGAGACTATTATCTGAGCAAGAAGAACACTTCATTGTTTTGCGCCCCTACATTTTGGTTTTGTTTGCTATAGCTTTTAACTTGCTCTAATACATTCTGTCAAAGATCACAGTAACTATAAGGGTACTCCAATTTTGACTAAAGCTTAAGCACAATGTCTTAAGTTCACACAGTGCATTAATAGGAAGAGGTTAAAAGTCCAATCAGTCAATGACTCAGGACGTGAACAATACTCATTGGGTCACTGTTACATGAAAAGCTTCCAAGGATTACACCTGAATTGGACAATGAGGAAAGATGAAGTTAGCCCAGGCATATTTTCTGTATTCAAAAAAAGAAGAGGGATTAATAAAATTAAAATAAGTGAAAATACACAATTTATATTCTAAATTTGTTGAGCAATGCCCAACAGCCTAGAGCATCTCAGTCAGGGAGAATCTGCTGGTTTGTCATGAAGGCTGTGGGTTCACTCGTGGGCTCATAAGCAGATGGAAGCTCGTACTGAAGAGGGTCTAACTAGTGGGAGGAACCAGGAGCACTGAGTCATAGCTTCCTCAGACCCAGGATACTTGAGAATGCTGAGAGGAGGTAGGAGTAACCCTGGAAAGAGAAAGTACAAGCGAGAGCGGCTTTGTTGTTATGGAGTGGTTTGTAAGTAGTCCAAGTGCCTAGAACATAGGATTACAATTCTGCCCTTACAGCATCTAAAACATTTTGGCTGCTAAGCTTGCCAGGAAGTAGGATAAGATGAATACAGAAGAACGTGCATCAGCATTAGCAGTGTCCCACGGGTATGTTTAATGAATTCTTAGCCACAGTCTTAACATGGAAGCAAGGAGTGGACTGAAGTTGATTAAACTGAATTGAGTATATGGAGTGTGTATACATATATTTGAAATCTCATCTTGGGAGACTTGTGTAGAATTGTAAGTTGACCTGAAAAAATAATATTAAAAATGGCCTGAGTGGAAAAGTGAGAATTGAAGGTCAGTGACAGCGAAGTTAAATACAGGAAACAATCCAGGAATGTCTGAGCGTTGTTCATCCAGGGATTGGAAAAGTTTAATTTTGGAATCCTTATTGCTGCTGACCTTAATTTCCTTTGTGTAGCACATCTGCTGGATATGTGTAGCCTATCAGCTGCTGAAAAGTGACAGAGGATAGAGGGCTGGTTTCAGAAGGATCTGAGACAGCTGGTGAGATCATTGAGCCTGGGAGGGAGGAAGGGTGGGAGTTTCTATCTAGCAGGGCTGAGGTCAGAGCTGCAGCAAGGGGACTTTCCAGCATGGTCCCAGAGTCCTAGGCTTCACTCCTTTTTAGAGACTTTTTATGCAGAAATAAAAGCAGACAAGACTTTAAACCACATCTCTCTTTAAAAAAAAAAAAAAAAAACTATTGCCTTTAAATTTTTTTTTACTTTTACGTTACAGCTAGGTTGTTCGCTATGAAAAGCATATTCATCAAAACTAGAGGGGTATCATTTATAAAGCCTTGCTCTCTATGTTCTTTATAAAGGCTACTATGTTACCATATTGTGTGCCTAAAATACTCTCTGTACAGTGAGTAATGTCCTTGAATGGAATAAACTGTCCTTTCCATGAAATGGAAGTTATACTATTCAAATAAAACTTTTAGGAAAAAAACAAAACAAAACAAAACAACTGTAGGGCACCTGGGTGGTTCAGTCGGTTAAACATCTGCCTTCAGCTCAGGTCGTGATCTCTGGGTCCTGGGATCAAGCCCTGCATCGGGCTCCCTGCTCAGCAGGGAATCTGCTTTTCCCTCTCCCTCTGCCCCTCCCGCATGCTCGTGTTCTCTGTCTCTCTCTAATGATAAATAAAATATTTAAAAAACTGTAAATCTTTAAGATGAAATCTGTGTGCTGTGATAGAGTAAATTATTCTTTTATAGAGGTTTAGCTTTGCTGGTGGAATGGGCTCTTAGCGAGTAACTAAACAATTCTTGCCTCTATCATCTTTATTGTATTTTATAAATACAGACATCTATTTGAATAATTATATTAGATATATGTACATATAGAGATAGATAAACTAATTGAATATATATTTTTATACCTATATACATAGGAGTTGACTGTAGTGTGGCCTGCTGACAACATAAACCTTTTATTTGCTTCTTGGTGAATGCTGCTGTGTCTGCATGTAGCAGGGATCATGCAAAAGCATTCCCAAAAGACTCCTGCAAAGCACAGTCACAAATAATTTGTTTTCCTCTTTCCATAATGGCACTATGAGTTGGATTTCTGCTGTATATGATTATCAGTGGTGACCTAGAGATCATATTCTACTTATTGGCCAAAATATATAGCTAACGTCCACAGTCCACTTTATTAGTGCTCAGGAAGACTTGTAGGAGAATGCATGGCATCTGTTTGGAAAAATGGGATTTTTTGCACATCCATCATATGAATCAAGGTATGACATATTCTTCAGCATTCACATTGACTTATTACCAATTATTTTGCATTTAAAATTTATAAAATTGCCTTTCTGAGATTTGGGATATTTTAATAGGCCAAGAATGTGTATTTATCCTTAATATTTTATAGTTCTTGTTTGTTTGATGGGGAGGTTATTCTATTCCTTTGAATAATGTTGTAGGATTACAATGCCCCTAGAATTTCTGTGTTTATATATATATATATATATATACACACACATATATATATATGTATATATGTATATGTATATATATGGACACTTGCCCAATTCAGTTCATCCTTGTATGCAGTACAGACATATATGCTAAAAAAAAAAAAATGTAAGAACTTAAATTTACAAAGCAGAGTAAAAATGGGGTGAATTCAACCTATGGCGCACAACTCACATCTTTCAATTCTTTATTATCTAAGTGGAACTTACCAATATGACATTAATTAGCCATACATTACTTCAAAAATCTCCTCAACTGTGTGGCAACATCCTAATTATAGGAAATGATAAGGATCATTTAATACATGCAAATTGTCCATAGCACAGGGGAATTAGAGGGTAGACTGAACTATAACCCCTTGCTATAAAGGATGGGCTAGCTGGGGAGAGATTTATCATTCTGTCCTATTTCTGTATTTGCCAAGCATAGGCCCACCTCACTCCACTACCTACGGACATATGCAAAAAATCTATTTCTTAAATGGTCTGACAGCAAACCCACATGAATATGCTAAAAAAACAAACAATAAAAGCCTGTGGTTAAATTGTGTGGAAAATGTGACCAGTTGAATGCCCGTGTGCCACTGCTAGATGAATATAGCTGAGACAAAATGAAAGAAAAAAATGTATTTCTTAGACTGATGTTACAACAGTCTCTCTAAAGGCAAGCATCTATAAGCTAGAATTTAGCAAAAAAAAAATCATAAAATAGCTGCTTTTTAAGAACTATTCTGTCTTGCTGATAAAAACTAATACAAACTTTATTTTTTACTACAAGTATAAATTTAACATAAAGCATGAAAAATTCAGGAAGGTTCTCAAGAGCTAACATCTGCGAATGGATATACCAGGATCTTGTATTCTCTCTCGTGTGTGCGTATAAGTAGGCTTCCTCCATGTCTTCAAAAAGCACAGGTGTAGACACGGTACCAACTGTAATGGAGGCTCATGAATGAATGGGCATCTTTTGAAAGACTGGTCTTTTTCCCTAGAGTGGTGGAAGATTTTGTAACATTTTCCTTGGCATAACTACCTCAAGGAAAAACAAAATGTGAATTGATATTGACAGAGGACAACAATATTGGGAAATTCTAATTAGGAAATCAAGAAAGATGTTATCCCTTGATTACTATTATTGGTTTCCTTTAATCTGCTAGAATAATGAAGTTTCTTGAGATCAGGGCTTAGGTTTCTTTATTTTGGGGTCTTCTGGGGACCAATCAGAATGCTTTATTTGGGTAAGTGTCCAATATCTATTTAGCAAATTGTAGTATATTAAAATTTCATGGTTCTTTGATTTTGAAAGCATTTTATCAGAGAGGCCACTTCATTCAACTCATTGATAGACCAAAACTTCTGCTCAAGGTATTCAAACAAACAAACAAAAAAACCAAAACCCTTTTTTAATGAGGTTGTTTCTTTTTTCCTACTGAAAGAAATTAATGCAGATTTGGGCTCTCAGGAGTTGGAAGTGTTGCCTGCTCTTTGGGACTTTCAGACTGTTACACAACCTTGGCACACACTGGTGGGGTATCAGTAGATGATGTAGAAGGTATCAGAGGTTCCTACTTTTACTTCAACTAGAACAACTGCACTTTTATCTGTTTTACATATTACAAAGTCTTGTTTGAAAACATGCAAAAACCTACTCTAAAACATACATTTCCGAGAATCCCTGTTCACATAAGTTGAGGTAAAGCCAAGAACAGTTTTTAAGTGACTTCTGCCTATAACGAATACGGGAATGCCACAGTTGCTTTTATAATAGTATGTATTTCTTACAACTTCTTCCAGAGACAAGTTTTTATTAAATTTTTATAAGATTTCAATTTATTAATTTAATTTATTAATTTATTAAATTTTTATTAAAGTTACCGGTAAGCATCTGACACTCCCTTGTGATGCGCCCGTGTACATGAACTTGTTGCTAGCATCCTATCTGATGGGTTGGTACAATTGTTAGTTTAATACAACCACTGCTTGATCTTAATTAAATTTCATAAATTCTTCCCTACTTGCAGATGTGCCAATGAGTTTTTTAAAAGATCACTAAAGATGGGCAATAAAAAAAATCAAAAAGAAGGACACAAAGTGAAGAGAGAAGTTAAAAACTAGACCACAGTTTAGAGCTCCCCACCAGTTCCCTGGAGGGAAATCTTATCTGGGCAAAGTCAAACTCGCTATTTCTGGGACAGACCACTTTCTCCAATTAACAGAGATTTGGATTTATCATAAGGTTTGAACACATCAGAAACAGTTACTCTTTAAAATACTGTTGAGGACATCATGTTTAGGTAATTAAAAAGGAATACCCATCTCTAAACCTAATTCCAGAATTCCACTACATAGCCTAGTCTGAATTATTTAGTCTACATGGGGGACAAGGTGGGGATGGGGTGGTTGGAATGGAAATTGCCTATTTCAAAACAGAAAACATGAGTACTGAGTAAGCACATAGAGTTTATAAGTATATAGAAGATGTAAGGGCAATTCTCTGATTGAATCTTTCTTACTAATATGGGTGAACAATGATTCCCCAGTTTCAAAGAAAGAATGAAATATAAAACCAGTGCTTGAAGTGGACTAAGTAATAAATTGTTTAGGAAAAGCAATGCCTATCATATTTGAGTGAGGGGTTATCTTGGAGAAGGGGTGTTAGGATAAATACAATGTTCATGTTTATAGGCTTTTCATATACATCATCTTACATGAAATTAAAAAAAAAAAACCCTTTGTGGTAGAAAGGGAAATTATCCTTCTTTATGAAAAATAGTGATTCCAGAAAGTTCGTTATACTGTCTCAAGTTGGATAGTTAGTGCAGGGTGAAGCAGAGACTCTCATCCTAGGTTCAGTGCTATCTTCATGTTATAGTTTCAATAGCATTCTGGACACAGAGAAAAGGTATTACTAATTGATGTCTATAACTTCCTTTCTGAAGATGAAGCAACCCTTAGTATAAAACGGGCTTTCATTCATTTTAGATAGTGGTTATTGAGACCATGCTATGTGAGCTGTGTAGACATAAAAAATTGTGACCTAATGACCATGATGGACCCACTAATCAACTTAACTTTAATAATAGCAAGACAGTATCTGTGATCTGAGACACAGTAAACATGGACTGACAAACGTAACCACACATAAATTAAATCTTAATTAGACTTGGGGTTTTTTTTCCCCTGTATTATACGAGATCAAAATAGACAGGCTTGCTTATTTAAATGTGGGCAGTAACAAACACCGGGGATCGGGGAAAAGCTTCTGCTAATATTGATGGCTCATTTCCCAACTGTCATTAATTCCTAACCATATTTAAATCATCCCTCGTTCTAAACTCAGCAATCTCAGACAGTTAAAAATATATTGTTGTTGTCATTCCTGTCAAAAAGCAATGACTAAAAGTGCTTTTCATGTACTCCCTACATAAAAAGTTTCATTATTCAAATTGAATTTTTTCTTTAAAAGAGAATGAACAGTTATTTCTTCTAAACTGCTATTATTTTTTTTCTTGGAAGAATTCAAGAAAATCAGTTTATTAAGTTTTTATTATTATTAACAAAAGCTAAGTTTCTCTTTCAGAGTCTTATGCACTAGTTTAAATGGACAAGGGTTGAAAAAAAGTGATAATAAATGTGGGGAAAGTGGTCTTCTTTTAAAGAACTGTCAAGGAAATATGAATGATAAATAAGATAACAAGAGAACAACATTAATAAAAGGATAAGTGTTAGAAACACACAATGCTATGTCAAATTACACTGCACCGGATAAACAAATTCAGCGAATCATTTTCTGACTGACAAAGTACTTAACCAAAGGAAAAATGTGAAAATGAACAAAAGAAATATATTCCAAAAGGCCAAAAGGATTAGAGTGACAGTCAGAGAGGAGAAATGTGCTAGGAAGAGAAGGAATTATATGTTTGAAAAAATCATGTGTCAAATCTGCAAGGGAGTGAGTGTCATTCAGTTTCTGAAGGAGAAAGATAGGAATATATTGCCAAAAGAATAACACCCAAAATGAAACAGATTGAGGCATCTGGAATATTAAGCAAAGTAGAGGTATGGAATTTGCACTGTAAGTCAACTTTACAGGAGAGAATGTTGGAAAACCCAAAACCATGCACCCAATCTTGTATGAAAATAAAGTTAAAAAAAAAAAAAAGTAGAGCCCAATCTTCTATGAAAGTTTGCAGTCAAGCCCATGTAAATATGAGCAGGAAAAATGGATAAAAATTTATTTCCCAAGATACCCTAGCCTGCCAAAAATTCTGAAAAGAAGTTTGCACCCAAAGAGAATTGTGAACCATTTATCTGAAAAGTTATTAAGTAAATAGGTTTTTATAATTTAGTATTAAATGCCACATGTTCAGTTTAGCTACTTGTAATAAATAAGGAGAAAGCAATGCGTAAAAACACCTGACAGTGAAATCTTTCTTAAGTTTAAAGTTCTTTCATTGCACAAATTACCAATATATTTGGTATTCCAGGGAGAAAAAAAAAAAAGCTCCTTATTGCTTCATTGACTGAGCTGAGCCATCCCACTGCTGGAGCAGTTAATAAATACGAACAAGTTTAAACACCTGGGGCAGGTGAAGAGAGTGATAAGTGCTTGGTTTTTATTACCTTAGAGAAAAGATCATACATTAAAACGAATGCAGTGATCACAACCTGGTAACTCTGAGTTCTATCAAGAATAAATCTGAAAAAAAAAAAGAATGGATCTCATCATTTAATACTTGGCTACATAAATTAATGGGACTCGTAATCAAGGGATTAGTAAATCTTTAGGAAAATCTTGGTAACATTGAGGAAAAGTTCACTTTAAATGGTCACCCTAATCAAAGAAATGATTGTCTTGGGCTCAGTTACTTACTCATAAAGAGAGGTTTTCCATTATGAAAATGTAGCTGGACTATAAATTCTCTCCAATCCACTGTCCCGCAGTTGCCCAAGGCAATATCTTGGGTGTTATCTTGAACTCCTTTCCTACCATAATATCTCTTGTAACAATTTTCATTGATTTTCATTTCCTCTGTCAACACTGTATCTCTCCTGAATTATTGTAACAACTCCTGCACTGATCTCTCTGCCTCCTGCCTCTCCCTTGACCAATGTGTGCATCCTACTGCAGGGAAGGGAGCTGAGCAGCCCTAACACTGTATTGTCTTTGCCCAGTACTTTGTGTCACCCATGCTAGACTATATGTATGCTTTTAAGGAACAGAAATAGTATTTCTGGAACTATTAAATCCCTAGTATCTGGCATTTATTATGCACTTGTTCAATATTTTTAAGGTGACTTAATGAATAGATGGTTAAATAGCTGCTTAAGAAAATCCTACACCTATGGGAGAGAATTATAAATGATGATTTTCAGAAAGAAATGTTACCTTCAGAATTACAGTTTTGGTGCATCATGAAGTAGATGTAATTTTATCATGAACTCTAAAAATTTAATGTGCATTCATAGCATTACCTTTATGGGCAAAATTATCCCAAATTCTAAATGACTGAATAATCCCACAGACCTTTACAACACATGCTGTTCATCACATATGGTTTGTTATATTTAAAATAAATAGCACCTATTAAATCTAATAAGGTCTGTGGAAATCATGAAATGGCAAGAGATAAATAAAAACAGAGCATTTTCTATTCTGAAGTTGGAATGTCATGTCAAGCAAGTAGAAATAAAATGATTAATGTAGGATCTGGGGAAATGGATGGTGTACCCAAGCAAATAATCACAGATATAGATTGTACTGTCTCCATTCCCAGTTTGACAAGTGAGATGTACCACCTTGCCGTGGAATTCTTTGCAAGCACTGTTTTTAAAATCCTCTACTTTTTTATTTTGTCCATCTTAACTGGCAGGCCATAAATAAATGTTGACATGGCATTACTGTGTGTCTGTTCCACTTACCAATTTTGGGATTTAAAAAAAAAAAAAATTCCTAGAAAAACAGACCAGGATAGCAAAGGAAAGGATAGCTGAAAGATTTTTTTTTTTTTATTCTTGAGAGCTTGATAACTGACTAGGACTGCTTCTCTGAAAAAGATTAATGATAACTGCAATGATTTAGGACTGTCCCTAATTTCTTTATCAATAAAAATTATAGGGGAGATGAGCTAGCCCTAAAACATTGTGCTTCTTCAATGTGTTTCTTTAGACTTTATTAAGATTGTCAGAGTCTAGAACTGACATTCTAGATGTCAGAGGATCAGAAGATGATCCTTTACAATCTTCTAATGTCCAGGGAAGTTTCTAAAACTTTCAATAATATATTCTCTTGGGAGAAAGTAACAAATTTGTTCAAGGGGCTTTTGGAATGGAACTGGATACACCTGAAAAGGATGGACTTAACAGAGTACTTTCTAACCATTCCACAAGGTCACCAGTGGATAGGAATACCTGCTAAGGATTAACCCCCTTTACAACACCCCATGATACTATAATTCTTTCAGTGATTGTCAAATATTCCAAATAAGAATGGTATTAATTTGTTTTAATGGAAAGACTATATGATACTCTGAAGGTTATGGAAACTAAAGATGTAAGAAGAGGTAAAGTTAGAGGATGGACAATAAAAAGATCAACTCAAATAAAGATAGCTACAATTTGAAAAGGATGGAATGTCACTTGTCCACTATAAGAGAACACTCACAGAAATACATCAGCAGTAATTTGGGTAAAATGAATCATCAGAGACTCTCTGTGGCATTAAGTTAAGCAGGGTTTGGGAAACATCAAGCATTTGGCTATGAGGCCGTAGAGATAGTGTGTAGCAAATAGTTTGAACCAATTTTGGATTCCAAACAGTCATTCAACCTACTTATAAATACCGATACAAAAAAGGAGCCAAGTTTGATTACTTAATAATTTTCAAGAGCAATTGCATTGATACAAGCACAATATCAAGGTAATATCTAGTCTTAAGGGATTTTTTAGCTACTACTAACCATTGTTTATAAGATTCAGTTTTTATTATTTTAAAACTTTAAAACACTATGTAGACGGAAGTATAGAAAAACATGCTTATTTATACTAAATGAATTTTCAAGGGACTATGAAAAATCCCTAATATATCTAGCTTATTGGATTTCACCAGCTATTATGTGAAATTCCTTTCCCTAAAAAATATGAAAAACCAAGTAGTAAATTCCACTGGGTATTTTCCTGAGCATAAAGACATCAGCATTCTAGTGTATCTTGTGTCAGTATACTAATATCTCTTTTATAAAACATATAACTATATGGTGAATACAATGCTAGAGCTTTGGGACTTATCAAGCCATTGTTTGTGTGAAGTATGTGGTAAAATATTGAAATAATTTAGCTCCAAAAGCATATGGGCAGAATTTATAATCTCCAAATAAAGAATTGTGTAAGCTCGAACAACCAAATCCTTCATAGATGATAGAGAAAATGATGTCTTCATGATCCTTTGAGTATTGTAACATATTACAATTTTTAATCTATTAATTCTGCATAGATTTATTGTCCATCTGCTATGTGCACAACACTATGCTGTCTCTTTTTGTTTGCTTACTTAGGTGTTCTATTTTTAGTGCATATTCTGAAGAAAGAAAGGATGTAGTTTAATATGTCCATTTCTTCACCTTCCCATTAGTCACATATAGGCTCTATATGGATATATACATATAGTAGAATTTGGTTGTACTCAGTCCTCCAGGAACTGGGGTAGAGGAAACAATGAAATGACCTTAATCTGGGAACAGAATCATTTTTAAAAGAAGCCAAAAATAGTGCCAGGCTCACAAATTATATCCAAACACTGAGATTTTAATAAAGTTGCCACATCAGAGTTATCTGTTCCCTGTCACTTTATAAATAAGTATGTTTAACTTTTATAATAACAAAATAAGACAGGGCATTTGGAGTGAAAGGTCAAGATAATAAATCTGCTCACATGAACCCAGTCCATCTAGACAGTATTGATTTTGTTGTCTGTGTCTGCTCCAAACATTTCCTGTAACAACTTTACAAAGCTCATCAATCAAACTTACCCTATACATAAAACATGCACAAGGCAAAGTAGATGGGAAATACTTACTCTTTTCAACATTTACAGCCCTACCTACTTAGCAGTATCTTGTAGTCAGTAACATATTTCTCATATGATTGATAGTACTCTATCTGGAAAATGACCATTCTGAGTCTGGTCATACAATTTTGATCATTCTATCTTCATTGCTGAGCTAGCTCTCTGCATGAAATAATAGTGTGAGCTATCTCTATGGATTCTACCAAAGATTAAAATATGTTACTAATGACCTTAAACCAGACACAAATGCAAAGATTTTAAGCAGAAAAATTTGATCAATTCAATTATATTGTATTGAAAATCTTCCAAATGATACCAAAACAAAGCTAAAAGCAAGCACCAAAAATATTTGAAATGTATAGCAGACAAAACATAAAATCCAGAACATATAATATATCCATCCAACAAGAATATGAACTGGAAATTTACAAAAGATGATACAAGAATGGTCAATAAACAAATGACAGTAAGTTCAACTTCACTGATAATCAAAGGAAAGCAAATTAAAAGAGTGAGATAGATTATCTCACCTATCAAATTGGCAAATTTATTAGTCTGACAATCCCAAGTGTAGGCAAGGATAAAGGTAAATAGATATTCTCAAACTTTGCCGGCTGGAGTAGAAATTGGTACAACTTCCTTGAAGACCAAGTTTGTAATAGCTAATAAGTTTGAAAAACACATCCCTTACAACTTAGCAATTCCTCTTCTAAGTAAATACCCTTGAGAAAATTTTGCACATGTGTTCAAGGAGATGTATTCACAAATATTCATTGTGACATTGTTGGAATATTAAAAAAACAACCAAAATGTTATGAACAGGTAAATGGCTGATTACATCATGGTGTATTCATGTGATGGAATAGATCTCTCAAGTATAATGCTAAATGAAAAGAAGGTAATTCTATATTAGCAGGTAAAGATAACATGATTTTGATAATAATATAGTAAAATTTATGTAAGATATTAAAACTCACAAAATAATATTACATGTTTTCATGATATATACCTATGTTAAAATGTATGCAAGCATAAATATGCAAAATAAATAAATTTCATGATCATGGCTGCCTATAGACAAGAAGGAAGAGGAATGGGTCAGGCAAAATGTTCATAGGAGTATTGTTGAGTTTTCTTACTTAAAAAATTATATTAAAAATGATCTGAAGTATGTGCTATTTATGTTTATGTTAATGGTCATTAATTTCAGATGGTAGTATATGTAAGTTTATCATATTTCTGTATATACTTTCCAGTTAGGTTGACTTTTTACAATTAAACATTGTATTCATGAAGAAGATTATGGTTAAATATTTTCATTAAACATTAATTTAAGAATTATTATTTTTTTACACATACATTTATAATCACATGTATTATAACCATATTTAGTGCTGGTATTTTTTTTTTTAAGATTTTATTTATTTATTTGAGAGAGAGAGAATGAGAGAGAGCACATGAGAGAGGGGAGGGTCAGAGGGAGAAGCAGACTCCCTGCCGAGCAGGGAGCCCGATGTGGGACTCGATCCACGGACTCCAGGATCATGACCTGAGCCGAAGGCAGTCGCTTAACCAACTGAGCCACCCAGGCGCCCTAGTGCTGGTATTTTATACCCCCATTCTCAAAAAGTTACAATAGAACTGCCCCTTTACTGATCACATTTGTAAATCAATACCAATAATTTTGAGCTGGAAAGCATTTCCTCTAAATCCTATATGTTTCTGGCACTTTTGCCCCATTTCTGACCTACTCGTCCTCTTTGATAGCTCCACATACTCATGGCAAGATCCTTACCCACTCTCCTACACTCCATTCCTGTCTGTCTGAATTATCACATCACACCATGTACTGTTGTTTACCTTTGTCACCTTGACAAGCCTAAGAGAGAAGGCTGAGGGTCCCAGCCTTTCTCTCGTGCTCAGAAATCCATGCCCATGTAACTCTGTATATCCCTTATTCTGCACCCCTCTTCCATCTGTCCCAACTCTTGAAATCCACTCTGGAGGGAAACATCTGGAACTCATAATTAGTCATCAGCAAATTTCTCTATAACCTCTACCAATTTTTTGAAAGTTCCCTTCATTTTCTTTCTTTAAATGAAATCCGCCCCAACTCCCAATAAGTATTCCTCCGTAGCCTTTTCAAATGGAGGCTGTCTCTCTCACACTTGCCCTCTTCTTGGAAATCCCTAGCACATTTGAAGCTCATGTTTCATACTCTATTATCCCTATATCCTCGTTGCAGCTACATAGATGCCAGTGGGAAATCCCCCTTCATCCCTTGGCAACTTTAGCAGTTGGACATCTCAGGTCCCAGAACTCTGAGAAATAAATATCTGTAGTTTACACCACCCAGTATGTGGTATTTTTTACAGCAACCAGAGCAGACAAATATGATGGGCATGGCTAAATAGTGGGGAAAGTGTTGTTATGGAACAATAGCTTGACTTGGCCTCTTTGAGAGGAAAGGGAGGCCGGCAGGAAGACATGATTTGAATGTGGCTGTTATCATTTCCTAATAATTCAAAGATTGGGTAATTCTGCAATAGATTATTATAAATTTGGATATCCATTGTGCCCCTTATACATTCTATTTTGTTATTATGCTAAATAAGGGCTTGCCCTAAACTCAAGCATTAGTCAACATGGGCCTATAGGCACCTATTAGCACGGGAGGAATGGACAGAGACATGGGCACCAGCTGTTGCCATCTGCACTGAAACGTGCCAAATGCCATCTATTGGAGGCATGGAAAATTTCTTGGCCCTGGGGTGTGATTTATCTTGCATTTCTTGGTAACTTTCTCCTAAAATAATGCTGTTTTTCACCGAGTTGCTACTCTGTAAATGTCTTTTGAATGAATGGACAAATGAGTGGATCACAGAAAAGGTAAAAATTTACTTTCTGTAGCAGATTTTTGAAATATAATACCCATCTTTTAAGCATTATATTATCTCTTCACCATGTAAGCCATAAAATTAATATTTTTTAAAATCCCATCTAGCTCATTAAAGCGAAACATTTCCTATCCCAATAATTGTTGATGTCATTATGAAAACTGACATTGGGATTTTGATGGCTTATAATTTCAAATACAATGAGACAGAACAGAAGGAAAGACTTCTTTGTAAAATATGTATTGCTTCATTTAGACTTCTAATGAAGCTGGAATATTAACCCCATGCTAGAGAAGAAGAAACTGAGGCTTCAAGAGAGAAGAAACATTTCTGATTCACTCCATATGATCTTGTCTAGTTTCCATTTAAAATAAACGTCACTATTTCTAAGCTCAATTTGCACTTTATTATGTAATTTTGTCACCCATATTTTGCTTTGTTCTATGTTCTTTAATAACTCTGTCCCCTTAGATTTTAAACTTTATAATAAAATATTTATGATTAAAAGAAAACGTTCATTGAAAAAAATTGAAACACCGACAAAACTGTCAGGAAAACTGAAGTCATTCATCAACTAACTACCCAGAAATAAACACTATTAACATTTTGTTTTCAGTCCCTTTTAGTCTACAAATATATTTATACATTAATATATGCTTTTTATTTCCAAATTTGTATCATAGCCTACTTTTTATTTTACATCTGTCTCTGCATTTGATTATGTCATCATGTTGTTAAATTCAGGCCACGATTTTATTTAATTTTCTATCTATATTTATGAAGGAGATAAATATGGGGTGCGTGTGCATGTGCGCGCATGCATGTGTATTTCTGTGCAGGAGTATGCTGGAACTGGCTTGTGCCAGCTTGTGAGAACTGCTTGTATGCATATCTTCCCAACTTTGCTCTCAATGAAGTCTCAGTAGTTTGAAATCAACCATGCAGGAATATCTACACCCTGCAAATAGACAATTGCAATAAGCTGGGGCTTTTTTTTTCCTCTCTTAAATTCCAGAGAGCTAGCTTACCAGCACACTACTGGGTTTGGGTATACAGGGTATGCAAACCTGAAAAAATTTAAAAAAAAAGAAAACCCCCATACTATGGTGGTCCAGAAACATTTACATAACCATGCATTATCTGTTTCTTAATGTGGAGAAACTGGACTTCTCCTACTTCGCTGGTAAGAATGTAAAGCGGTATGGTGTTCTGGAAAACAGTATAGCACATATAAAAGTAAAAATACTTACCATATGACTCAGCAATCGCACTCTTGGGCATTTTTCCCAGAGAAATGAAAACATATATCTGCATGAAAACCTGTACATGAATGTTAGTAGCAGCTTTATCTGTAATAGCCCCAAACTGGAAGCAGCTCGAATATCCTTCAATTGTGAACAGTTACACAAACTGTGGTGCATCCAGATCACACCATGTTACTCAACAATAAAAAAAGAATGGACCATATAATAACTTAGAAGCATTTTAAGAGAATTATCCTGAAAGAAAAGAGCCAATTCTAAAAGTTTATATAACGCTTGATTCTATTTACATAATATTCCTGACAAAACACAGTTGTAGAGATAGAGAACAGATTAGGGCTCAAAATAAATAGTTAAAAAGAAACTATTACAGAGATTTTGTATGCAGTTTGGATACTAATTATATTTGTTTGCTAGGACTGCCATAACAAAATACCACATACTGGTTGGCATAAACAACAGAAACTTATTTTCTCACAGTTCTGGAGGCTGGAAGTACAAAATCAAGGTGTTAGCAGGTTTGATTTCTTCTGTGGTCTGGGTTTGCAGGTAGCACTTTCTCACTGTGTCCTCACATGGTCTTCCCTCTGTGCATACACATCCCTAGTGTCTCTCTGTGAGTCCAGATTTCCTCTTCCGATAAAGGAGACTAGCATATTGGATTAGAGTTGACTCTAAGGACTTATTTTAACTTAATCACCCCAGAAAGGCCCTCTCTCCAATATAGTCATATTCTGAGGTACTAGAGTTTAGGTTCAACATATGAATTTGGGGGAGGACACAATTCAGTCCATAACACCAATGAAATCATAGAGGGAGCTTTTTCATTCCTTTTTTTTTATAAGAAAATCCTAAAATTGTCTCTTTAAGAAAAAGTTCATATTTGTGCTTCTTTTATATTCAGTAAGACAAATAACCCAACATCACAGATGAAGATCTAGCCAGAGTTAAGTGGGGGTTAGTACTACTCTTGAGTCATCCACCCTCTTACCAGAAAAGCTGCCACTCACCCCTAAAGTCATGGTTGTCTAGATAGCCTCATTGCACTGCAGGGGAAACCCACAACCCACATGTCTGATGTCCACCGTTGACCTTCAAACTGTCACTTGTTCCAGGAGAAATCACTTTATACGTGTGCTCTTCCTCTGGGCCTTTGCACGTTTTTTCTCTTTCCTTGTGCGACAGTGTTTTTCCTTCCATCTCATACGGAAAGAGGAAGAGTTGATTCCCCCAATGTTTTTCAATAAACAGAATGTGTGGGCTTGCCTTTAGTGTGCATCTCTATTAGTTGAGTCTTGAGCCAGTTCTCTGAGGACCACATGCACAGTTCCCAGGACAGCTCTCCGTCTTTCTCTGGGGAATGCATCATTCTTTCTTGCTCAGCATTGTGTGTGTGTGTGTGTGTGTGTGTGTGTGTGTGTGTGTAGAATTGTTCCTCCTAGAATGATATGGTCACCATTAGGCCCCCCTAAACCTAACCCCACCTGCTCTCTAGGAATTACACTTATGTATGTGTGTATGTATGTATGTATATATTTATTTTGTACGTACATTTGAAAGGAAGACCAGGTAAAGAGAAAGGGCAAACATTTATTCTGACCCCCTTGCAAATCTGCACTTATAATTTTGTTATTATCTGTCAACATCTAAAATTGCATATTTATAGAAATATCTCTGGTGAAAAGATAGTTCTTAAAATATCAGACTGTGTATTATACAGTTTTTTATATCTTCATACCCATCCATTAGCAAACATTTTTGAGTATTTACCACATATCTGTCATTTTCTAGGTACTGACAGTTGCTGACTATATGAATAAAAACATCTTTTAATAACTTTTGTCCACAGTGTAGCTGGTGTAACTTGTGCTCAATGACATCATTTATAGTTAGGAAGGAAAAGTGTTAAGCACTTAAGAAACATCCTAACTGCTGAATTATTTTGACATGTCTTCATCCCATTTTAATATCAGTGGAAGATTTTTTTTTTAGCACTATGATTTACACACACAAACACACACGACAGTATGGCAAATTTTTCATGCCTCTTTTGTGAAGAAATGTAAAGACCATTGCTCTCAGTCAGCTTTTTATGGCATTTAACTTGATGGCCATTCCATGTTGTTGAAACACAAGGCATGCCAAATTTAATATTTACAGAAATCTTATTTTAGTTCAGACTTTCTCCTTTTCTTTAACTGGCAAACCTAAAGTTTCTTTTCCTTCTTCACTGCCAACAACAGGTTGATTTTACTGAATCATACATTCAGCAAGAAGCATTTAGATAGTGTATCTAAAATTTTAAGAGAGCCAAAATAGAAATCTAAAATAGGCATTAGTTCATTTTTGAAAAAAAAAAAATATCCATTAACGTGAAGTTAGAATCATCTATCCATTACATAAATTGTACTTTAAAAACAGCTGGTGTTTTTCTATTGATATTTACCTTTGGTTGGTATGATCATCTCTATCTGAAATTAGAAGTGTCTTTCTTACATATAAAGAAATGAGCATTAGCATTATA
This sequence comes from Neomonachus schauinslandi, assembly GCF_002201575.2. NCBI lineage: Eukaryota > Metazoa > Chordata > Mammalia > Carnivora > Phocidae > Neomonachus > Neomonachus schauinslandi. The sequence continues at coordinate 79,160,630 of NC_058414.1, read as the reverse complement.
TTAGGATACAGATACATAGATATGATCTGTGATCTAGAACATACCATTCCATTCTTATTCCAATTTATAATTCTCTGAAAACCTTCATTCCTTGTGGTTTGTAACTATAACAACAAATGTAAGGCCAGCTAAACAATAGATTCCCAAGAGACAAATGTCTTACATTGTCATCAAATGTCAGCCCAAATCTGGGGCAATACTAGAGGCTGTGCCTGGAGATTAATTAAGCCATTTGTGGTCAGTGTTTCATTGTTCTTGTTGAAGAAACAATGACATACTGAAAAATAAGCAGTTTTTCTCCTCTCTCTCTCTCTTTGACCTATAGCATTAGCATTTTTTTCTTTCCTTCATTTTACATTATCACAAGCAGAGAATTAACTTGTGATTCTTCCAGTATGCTTCTTCTATTTGTCAATATGTTTATCAGTGTGCGTTTAAAGCATACAGATTCTGGGATGAGATAAGAATCACGTTAAAATCATTTGGCATTGAACTCATTTATCAAATAGATATGAAATACTTTTTAGCTGCAAAATAATGTATAGATTAAACCAAACTGTCTGACATTGAGGAAAAAAACAGTAGGAAAAAATATGTTTTTAAAGAGGGTAAAGCAATAAGAAATCAGTGTTTTAGAATATTTTTAACAGTATTTTTCCAAGAAAAAAAATCACACTTAGAATTCTTTAAAAAATTATGTTGAAGTTGCTAATAAATACTTTTAGAAATGATAATTTAAAGGATAATTAAAATTCTTCACAAAAAAATGCATGTTTTTTAGTTAAGATGATGACTTAATGAAAAAATATAATAATAATATTTTATATTCATGAGTACTTGACAAATCTGATGCATACTCACAAATATTTCCATTCAAATAGAAGATAATCAGGGCACCTGGGTGGCTCAGTCAGTTAAGCATCTGCCTTCGGCTCAGGTCACATCAAGTCAGCGTCCGAGGATCAAGTCCCGCATCAGGCTCCCTGGGAACCTGCTTCTCCCTTTCTCGCTCCCCCTGCTTGTGCTCTCTCTGTCGAAAAAATAAATAAATCTTTAAAACAAAAACAAATAGAAGATATTTACATCATGCAATTCTAAAAAGTTTGAGTGTGAGGGTTTTCAAAATATTATTTGAATTCAACCTTATGATGTCAACTGAAAAAGAAACGATGTTTGTTTTTCCTTCTTATCTTTTCAGTGTTGAAAAGAACCATCATATACCAATTCTTTACCACCAGCAAATATGTCAGATTCACTGAAGTACAAAAGCCCAAACGTGGAGGTGTTAATAATCCACAAATGGGTCTGTTAATACCAGTTTATAGGTTTGTTAAAAGAAAAACTGACATATTAAAAATGTTAAGACAAGTACAGGAACACTATGCCACTGTACTGTAAAATATTTGCATTTTATTAAATACACACATGAGCACCTGGTTCAGGGTATTGCCAATATAACCCAAATGTCTGCCAATTGGTGCAAATGCTAAATGTAAAGTTTTCTACGTGGTCCTTGCAATTACTGAATAATTAAAGGTTCAATTTCTTTTGTTTGTTTTACAAGTAGAAGACAAAATATGAAATAAATTGTTCTCTATTTTATAAAACATAAACATCAGTTACCTATGAAACTCTGTACTCTTCTAATGACTCATCTTTATAGAATCTTTACAAAGCATTTAACTTAGCTTTCTAGGACTAGACGTAAACTTCAACTGACCCTCGATCTCTGTGTAACTCCATTTGTGGTAGGAAAAGTGCCTGGGCCATGAGAAGTACAGTGGGCAGTGACGTTATGTTTTACTGAGGAAACACAGAACATCATTAATGTGGTTTATGAATTAAAGAGTGGTAGATAAGAGAGCTTCTATTACAGATGCTTCACAGGGTGCTGTCATATGAATTAAATGCCATCACATGTATGCTTAAAAAGTTTTGGTACATATTAGACAATAGCTATTAGTGCTCCCTCATTCTTGGAACTTTGTGTTTGTGAAAGCATCACAACAATCTTGTAAGTTTAATTTATATCAGTACCATTTTACAGATAAGGAGACCAAGCCTTAAACTAAGAGGTCAAGCAACTTGCCTCTTTTTTTTGAACTATTGCATACATCTTAAATAAATATTTGAAAGTATGTATGTCTACACAAATAGGCTTCAATTAGATGGAAATCACTTATATTTTAAAATGTTGGGAGTCACACAATGGATTTAGGAAGTATGTATGAGCTCTAGATATGCAAAAAGAACTTTATGCATTGTTAATCTCCTGAGTTATCTTGATTATCGGGTAGCCTTATGTCAGGTCTTCATTTATGTTTTACTTATGTCCATTTCTGTCTGGAAAAAGTTATTTCCTGAGCTTTTACTTAGAACATAATTCTGGTGAAAAAAGTGTAAGCAGGACTTTTATTTTCAGGATGGTTGTGTTATTTCCTCTCTCCTTTCAGTATATATAGGTACATACAGAATAAAATGGACTATCCAAAATTTTCAGATAGTAGACCATTTTTATATTTTCTCATTAAATGTAGCATACCCTTTTAGGATCCTAATTATTAAATAGCTGTTATAAATCTCTTCTTATATGTAATCAATAGTTTATGAAGGTAAAATTTCTTAGTGGAATTATTTTCCTATCGATTCAGAATTACCTTAAGCAGAGATGTATAGCTGTAGGTGTAATGCTTACTGATCACAAGGTATAACATGATTTTTTAAAAAAACTAATAGTTAAGGGGCGCCTGGGTGTTGATTAAGCATCTGCCTTCGGCTCAGGTCATGATCCCAGGGTCCTGGGATTGAGCCCTGCATTGGGCTCCTTGCTCGGCGGGGAGCCTGCTTCTCCTTCTACCCCTCCCCACCCCTGGTGCTCTCTCCCTCTCTCTCAAATAAATAAATAAAACCTTAAAAAAAAACTAATAGTTCATAGTTTTATAAATGTCCTCTTTCATAAAAAAATGTTTCAGAAAAAATACTATATTTTACATACATATCTATTTTATTAACTGCTATCACAAGCATGCATGATATATGGTTTAGTGTCCTGATTTGTGACAGTCTTTAAGACAATTAGTTATTTGATTCTCAAATTGATTCAAAAGCCCTTTTTGAGAGTTATGGAATTCAGTAAAGCTAACATTATTTAAAACAAGAAAAAAAAGTGGATTTAAATCTCATTTTAAATAGAATGACAAACCCCCATAGCTTAATGAAAATAAACTTGGATGCAAGTTTTAGCCTTCTGGTGGAAATCTGCCAAAAAAGCTTTCACTAGATAACAATCACTGTAATTATAATAGCAACTGACAATGGTTAAAATATGAACTCCCCCTCCCCACACATCCTTTTAGAAATTACAATGCTCTTACACAATAACATGGTCAATGACAGGATTATGTGTATGAGTGTAAGAAGCCAGGATGACAAGAATGGGGAAAGCAGGTGGCCAGTACAAAGAGAAGACCACCAGACCTGCTGGGATAATTTAGATAATTAATTTCGTCCTTGAATTGACATGGTTTTTTTAAATTTGACATATTTTGCCGCCCTGTTTTATTTTACCTATTTAGAAAGCTTTTCTGTGAGTTGACATAACTAGTTTGAAATTGGGGCATTAATGGTATTTTGCTAATATGGCCCCTTGCTTTATAATCCTTTGGTTTACATTATTCCAAACTAGTAATCGGTTGAAATATTTAAAAAGAATGTAAATTAGCACAAGGACAGATTTTGGCTATGCAAAGCCCATAGTAAGAATTTCAGCAGTTTAGGGCACCTGGGTGGCTCAGTTGGTTAAGCGACTGCCTTCAGCTCAGGTCATGATCCTGGAGTCCCAGGATCAAGTCCCGCATCAGGCTCCCTGCTCGGCAGGGAGTCTGCTTCTCCCTCTGACCCTCCTCCCTCTCATGCTCTCTGTCTCTCATTCTCTCTCTCTCAAATAAATAAATAAAATCTTTAAAAAAAAAAAAAAAGAATTTCAGCAGTTTAGTTGTTAACTGTTTGTTACTTGCCCAATACTCCAAAATTGACTCACTGTTGTTTCTAGGAGCAAATACGGTTTTGCTGTGGTCTGGAACAGTGTCCTGAATTGTACATCAATAATCAGAAATTATTTCTCAAAAAATTCCTAGAGGAGAAGATAAGTTCCAAATACTGCTGTGGATTAGGAAACTAGAGTGTAAAAGTCAAGAATGCGATCCATGCCCTCAGTTAAGAAGTCACGTTGCTCTAAAAGTCCAGTTAGTACGATCAAGACCACTTTTCCATGCCTTCCTAAAGTAAATGAAAAATACCAAAGTAAAGACTCTTTTAAAAGGTGATACAGTTGAATTTTATCTCCTCTTTAGATTTCCATAATTAAAGCACTGTTTCATTCTACAACATGTGTAACCTCAACTGTTTTCTACTTTCTGTGTTTTCATGTTCCATTAGCTCTCCTCAAGTACAATCCTGTCTTTTCTGACACTCTATACTTTAGCTTAGTTTTAGAACCTCCTACACAAAAATGCCTCTTCAATTAATTTTACCCCATTCTGATCACCCTCTTCAGTTAGCATTTACATTCATATTATTTACATATACTAATATTGTTTTTTACTTGCTCTTAATATAATTATGGAATCTTTTAGGTCATCAAGGAATTCTTCTGTTATTTTACTTAATTTAAAACACTTATACTTATTTATAGTGATTTAGTATCATAAAATAAAGGCCCTGCATTTATAAGCAAAATACTTTTTCTTTCCTTTAGAAATGTTAGAATAAATTCTATCGTAACAGTCACAAAATTTTGATGATGTTCAGCTTTTAGAGAATTTAAGAATAATCATTTTTAATATAGAAGTCCTTCAACTTCAAAACAAGAAAGAACCAGTTCTGAAAATTGAGTTTAAATGTACCAAAAGTGGGACTACAAATAGATCAGATGGTCAATTTTTTTTTTCTGGGAACATCTCAAACTGCCTTCTGGTAATATTGATATGCTTATAAATACTTTCAGATAAAGCCGAAGTTAGAGCTTACAATAGTCCTTCCTAGCTGTAATAAACTTAGGCTAATTCTAGATAAAAATTTCTCAACAAAGGTAGTACCGCCCCCTAGAGGGTATTTTGGAAATCTGTGGGAGATTTTTAGTTGTCGCAATGATTGGGGTGGCAACACTTATGATTAATAAAGGGTGCTAAAGTTTCTAGATATTCTGTAATGAATGATACCATTCCCCCCAAAAAAGTTCATCGCACATCAATACACAAACTTGGGATATCCCACTGAGCATTAATATAGATGAAAAACTTGCTCATGATTGTGTCCACCTAGAACCTATCTTCATTTTACATATAAAAATTTTCTACACAGTTTTAATTTACACTAAATCTTCTAGGAATGGGAACCACTATTTACCTTTATGGAAGATTGTACTGTCTTCTGTTTGGAAATTTAGAGTTATTCAACATTTTAGAAAATCACATTACCAACCACACTATCTCCCTAGCTGAATTGCAATAAAGCATACCTGCATCAGCCTGCCTTTGCAGCACTCATATTCTGATGATTCCACATGTCATTGCAAACACCTAACCCTTCATATGTCTTTTTGTGTTGTCATGCCCAAACAGTAACAGACACACAGATTATTTTGTTACAAATAAAATTATTTCATTTTGCTTTATAATAAATAATTTTGTTTTTCCCTTTATATTACCCCGGGATGATTGTTTTTAACTGTGTGTGCATGTAGGTTGTATTACCTCTAAATTTCATTTCAGGAGGGTAATGCAAGCACTAGAAAATATTTGTTTTAGTAGCAGGACATTGGATCTAATAAGGTCAAGAACCACTAGATATGATGGGAATGGCAGCTTGAACCTCCCTTGAAGCTTATAAGGTCAACATTTTGTCTGCTCAGGTATTCCTTTTCTAATGAAGGGATAATCTGGCAAGTTTGGAATTCATGTAGCGGCTAAAGTGAATAGAAAAATAGAGCATGATAGAGTTAGTTGTGATCGTTTCTTAAGGGGTGTGGGTATAAGTACAAATAAGCGACTATGGAGTTGGTCTGTCAGTGAGTTTGCAATGGTGAGCCTGCTAGTATTGGGGGAAGATGGATGTATTGACAGAGGCAAGCTCTCTGGGTTTCCTATGCAGACCTTTTGAGGGCAGCAAGGAGTAGAGTGAAAGGGCCATAAAAACGATATGTGATCTCTATCCTGTCGTTCTGTTGATACTTTACATTTTCTATGATTTCTTATTACTGGCTTTTTATTGCTCTTTGTATATTATCCATCTAGCAGGCTAGATAGACAGTTTTGCTATTATCTTTTCCAGTAATAGTCTCAATGCAAAATCTTTTTCTCATTACGTTATTCACATTTTAAGCTCTGTATTTTGGTGTTAGATGACCGGAAACAGCCTTCAAAACCTTTTAAAAAGAGCAGTGGGGGATGCCTGGGTGGCTCAGTCTCTCTCTCTTTCTCTCTCTCTCTCAAATAAATAAATAAAATCTTTTTTTTAAAAAAGGGCATGTGGGTGATGTTCTTTCACATCCACTTCATTTTAAAGATTACCTGTTTCTTTTACTTATGAAAGACAATTTGGATACATATAAAATTCTTAAGATGCAAAATCTGTAGGTGTATATAGAAACATCTCAACTTAAGACGTGTATTTGGGGAAGAGAGAAGAGTGTGTGTTTTCTCATTTGGTGGATAGTTTCAAATTTGTTTTTCCTTAGAATTAAATATTTTTGATAAGATGCTTTTGATGAAATTGTCTAGAATGTGTTTGACCTTTTTGACATTTTTTTTTACCTTCAGAAAAATGGGCTTGAGTTGTATTCTCTATTGTTCCTTAACTATTTCTCAAAAATCCTTCTTTACACCTATCAATAATGCTTAAGTTGCATTTCCATTTTCTTATCTATTATGTTTTTTCTCATTAATTTTATGTTTTGACTCTTCCCTCTGCATTCTAGAAGGACTCTTCAGGTCTTATTCTTTTACTATACACTGTCAGTTCTAACCCAGCTGCCTTATGTAGGCTTTAAAATTCTGCTCTTGTGGTTTTATTTACCTTGTAATTCTTCCTCATGTCTCTTACATACCTTTATAACTCATTCTTTTTTTTTTTAATTTTTATTTATTTATTTGACAGAGAGAGACACAGCGAGAGAGGGAACACAAGCAGGGGGGGTGGGAGAGGGAGAAGCAGGCTCCCCGCCGAGCAGGGAGCCCGATGTGGGACTTGTTCCCAGGATCCTGGGATCATGACCTGAGCCGAAGGCAGACGCTTAACGACTGAGCCACCCAGGCGCCCCTATAACTCATTCTTTTATCCATTTATCTCCATCTTCCCCTTGGGGATTTCTGCTCCTGTTTAATAAAAACTTCCCTTGACGGGGGGGAGGGGGGGACAAAAAAACCCTTCCCTTTATTCTTGACTGATGAGGATCAACAAATTTTCTAATTTTTATTTTGAATTTTGGGATAATTATTTCCTAGGAGCTGCCTTTTCTCTAATACTTGCTGATGTTTCTGCTTCCTTGTTTAGGGGAATTTTCCTTTACTCTTTTTGTTTTTCCATATGTCCTTTGGTTTTTCTGGCCTCCACTGGATTCCATGCAGTGCTCATAGGATTCCTGTCTTAGATACATAAATGCATAGATGTAATCAGTTTCTGTTTCAATTCCTAGTGTCTGTGAGGTTTTCAGTTAATACTTAAGATCATTCCCTACAAGGTGTCCCAGTGCTGTGATGTCATGAAAGACACAGTGCATGAAAATCTGATCTCCAAATGGACCACTCTTGGGTGGCAATGTGCCACCTCAATTACCACATGCTTTCTGCACAGTTGTTTTCTGGAAAGAGAAAGGGAGATGTACAGATGATGAACAGCCCTCTAACTGCCCACAAAACCCTCCATCTTGCAATAGAAGAATGGCTGCCAAGTTTCCTGTTTAGAACAGTCCTTTTTCTTATTCAAGGGCCAGACTGTGGCAAAGGGATGATGCAAAGTGCATTTATATGGCCAGATTTTCTGTGTTCTGGATATAAAATATGGGTGGACAACTGAGTGGATATTTCATTCCTATTCAATCAAGTTGTAATTAGTAAAAAAAAAAAAATCCTACCAAATTTCAACAATAACTTAAACATCATAATTTTCAATGTAGTGAATTTGAATTTTCTGTATTTTCATAGGAAAGTTGTTCTTTTGAAAGCAGTAAGAAGAGAATATTGTACAACATGCCAGAGATCATGAGGGTCTGGGTGTGGGTCACAGCTGCACACATTCTATCATTGGAGATGGGAGATAATGATTTAGATTTTCACACACAAACATGGAGGTCTTGCGAGAACAAGGTAAGGGTGTTTATCAGGCAGTTTGATCTCTGGGACCTCACCAGAAGAAATGCTAACATTGGAGTCATGGACTTAGGAGTCTTAGTATATAGGTGACAAGGACAAAAGCCTGTAATATACAAATCTTTAATTCATTAAGAAGCAATTGGAAAGAGAACCAAAAGTAAGTTGTGTGATAAAATCTAAGAGAAAAGAGAACTTCAGAAAAACTATATTTTCAATAAAGTCACGAGCTGAAGAGAGGTTAAAAACAGGATGAACCCAAAAGAGTTGACCTTTTAGAAATCTCAGTAATGTTTTAGAGTGTAAAAGGAGTCATGGATACTGAATCCATAATACAGTGAATTGAAAGCAAATGAAAAGCGAGGTCGTGATTGTTCAATGTACCTGTAAGAAATTTGTCTTTGCGGGGGGAATAAGATAAAAGTCTACAGAAAGGTCAAGAACCTTTTTTAGAAACAAACAAAGAAAGCCTCACAGCACAGAAAGGCTCAGTCTACAATAAAATGCACTCAAAAGTTTAGAAAGTGAAAGGATTAAATGTATTGTTCTTAAAGTCTCTTGTTCCTATCAGAAGAAACAAAGCCATAGGCAGAATTGATTAGTTGTATTGGGTCTCTGCAGTGCTTCTGTTATTTAGCAATGTAAGTTAAGAGATGCATAACTATGAAAAGGTGGGCTTCCAACAGAGGGAAGTGGTTAACAGCATGGATTCGGGAACTAAACTACCTGCAGTTGAATCCTGGCTCTGCCATATACAAGCTTGTGTGATCTTGGGGAAGTTACTTAAATCTATCTTAACCTCTCTGTGTTGCAATCCCTCACTGTGAAATGAGGGAATTAATTATACCCAACTCATCGGTTTGTTGGATAGATTAAATGAGTTAATACTAGAACCATGGAAGAAAGTAAAAGTTACACAAGTGCTTATTAAATAAATAAAAATCAAATATCAGTCACACCTATTACTTAACCTATTAGGTTGGTTTGAGTTAATTGACTAGCCATTTTCATCCAGTTTAAGATTTTCTCAGAGATGATTATTAATTTGGATAGTCTATAACATATATAGTCATTGATATTTAAACCATTAATTATATTTTCCAAACCCAAAACTCCTAAAAGATTTTTGGAAAGCAAAGGCAGTTTTCTTGAGGTCAGCATAGAGTTTTAAAGTTTCATTTTTTTTTTTTAAAGATTTTATTTATTTTTATTTGAGAGAGAGAGAATGAGAGACAGAGAGCACGAGAGGGAAGAGGGCAGAGGGAGAAGCAGACCCCCCTGCTGAGCAGGGAGCCCGATGTGGGACTCGATCCAGGGACTCCAGGATCATGACCTGAGCCGAAGGCAGTCGCTTAACCAACTGAGCCACCCAGGCGCCCCGTAAAGTTTCATTTTTAAATAACTTCAAGCCTACAAGAATGTAGCTTGCAAAAAGAGTACAAAGAATTTTTTTTCCTGAACTTTTGAGAGCAATTTGCCAATGTCATATCCAATTAACCTTGGATACCTCAGTGTAGTTTTCCTATAAACAAGAACATTCTCCTACATAAACATCTATCAAAATGGGAAGACTGACAATGACACAGAACATTTCTACTTCTACCATTCCTTCTACAGTTGACATTCTACTGTAAGCAAAGGCTGTTTCTTCTCATCTATTTGTTCATTTGTTTTATTTACATCAGTATGGACTCATGGATTCCTATACTGTTCGATGGGTTATAAGCAGTTACTACTATTATTTATTTTAATGCCCAAATTTTGCCCAGTTTGGCCAGTGGGATCTCCTTCAGGCTGGCCTGGTGTCCTTTTAACATATCTCCATCATCCTTAGATCACTATCTTACTTTCCAACACAACAGATCCTGGGGTCATTTTTATCAGCCATTTCTCCAAGAACTAGTTTCTTTTAGTGGAAAATAGTATTTAGAAGCCAAGATCTGGTACTATGTGTGCTTACTGTGATTGGGGTGTCATGCTAACCAGCCCTTTCAGTGGATCAAGCTAGGAAATACACACACACACACACATCTGTTTTTTTTCTCCATTCACCCATACATATTGAAAATTATATATTCCCCCAACAATTCTAATTCCAATGCACCACAACAGGTTTATTCTTTTCATCTTTTAACTTCTTTGGCAATGAGAAACCTAGCTCCCATTGTTCTGAATATATTTACCTATTTCATCAATATCTCCTATGTAACATAACTCCACCAGATCCCCACCCTCGATGACCACTTTTCTCACTTGGGCTTCAGTCTCTGGCCACTTGCCTTGCTTAGGCTCTAAACTCTGACAGTAGGGTCACTGTTTCACCTGAAAACCTTGACCTCATCCTTGGCTTTTAGAGTAAATTATTCAGAAAGGAAAAAGGAAGGAAGAAGAATGGAAGAAAAAAGAGCAGACAGACAAGCTAGAAGTACAATCAATATACTTTAAATGTGGGTTTCAAGTTGTAAAATTAAAATGTCAAGACTGTATCTACCTTTAAGAAATTCCATTACTAAGGCTAAAAAATACTCTTATAAATGAAATAATCAAAATGCCAGGGCATACAAAATCTCAAAAGGTCACTACTTAACAGTATGCATTTGATCTTAGATAAGGACTCCATTTATTGCCCATATAACTCATAATGATAAATATCTGCAGTAATACTTGACACTTGTTATGTTTGACATTTTCACTAAAGTGACTAAATAAAATACCTGGATAATCAGCTACTGTGAAGTTAGTCAGCAGATATATTAAGCAAGAGGATTTGCATGAGATAACTATTTCTAGGATTCTTAGTTTCCTTACATCATCCCAGGACCATGGAAGAAATTTCTTTGATTGACCCTACCTAGCTCTGAACTCACTATAAATAAATTATTAAGTCTTTCCATCTCTGTAAAGTACCAAAGAGCTCCTGGGCACGATGCATTTTTAAAATTTCAAAAAAAAATCAATTTCTTTTCATGACAGATTACTAATAGCTTCCACCCTTCCTTTTAGGGGGCATACATCTCTAGCAACACAGGAAATGAGAGGAAAATTGACAGAATGGTGCCAGGTCAGTGGATATTTTTATGCTCAACTTGAATTAGCAATTTCAAAAACATTTCCTTCTCTTTTTCCTTCTGTGTTATGTGTGCTACAAACATGTAGTAGCTACACACAGTGTCCCATGAGACAGCTCCAGAGATTTTTACAAAGACAGCCTAGAAAGTGCTCCCTAATGTAAGACTGATCATCTTTTTTATCAATTTCCTTAAACTTTGTATTCTTTAGTATTCTAAAGCTAAGAATTCTTTGTTAATAGCATTATTATTTGTCAACCTTATTATTAGCAAGTTTCTGATAGCTCAGGAACTTAATACTGTTGAAATAAATGCATTATAAACCTTTAGCTATCAATCAGGGCTTCATCAGTTTAAATATAATTTAGCCGATTTCCTCTTTAAGTCATGTTTTAAAACAACATTTGAGGGCGCCTGGGTGGCTCAGTTGGTTAAGCGACTGCCTTCGGCTCAGGTCATGATCCTGGAGTCCCAGGATCGAGTCCCGCATCAGGCTCCCTGCTTGGCGGGGAGTCTGCTTCTCCCTCTCCCACTCCCCGTTTGTGTTCCCTCTCTCGCTGTGTCTTTCTCTGTCAAATAAATAAATAAAATCTTAAAAAAAAAAAAAAGTTATAAAAAAAAAAACAAAAAACAACATTTGAGGAAGACTGTCAATATATTTTTTCCTTACATAGTCACAGCAATATCCTTACTTTGTAATATGTGGAAGCTTAAATACATATATTCTAAACTATGACCACCAGCTTGCTTCTCTGTTTCCGTGTTTTACCACTTCCCTCAGGTTGCTTTGATGTTTAACTACATAGACCTTGATCTCTTAATCTTTCCCCTTCCTCAATATACTTCTGGTCCTACTTTTTTCCCTACACAGTCTTGACTCCATGATTGATCATGTAAAGTAAGACTCCCTGTCTCCCTTGTCCATTTGGCCTACATACCCCCAACATGAGAAAACAAATCCGCATTTCCTTACCCTGCTTGGCGTAAGTGCTGCAGGAGAAAAAGACATACAACCTCAGACTAGTGCAAATACCAGTGTATGTTTTCCAACTTCATTTGATCTTACAACACCTGTCTTTCATTCTTTTACATTATTTCTATTACAGCATCTCCCATTTTTCTAAAATATCCCAAAATGTTAAGGTTGCTCTTATAGCATTAGGAAATTATTTCATTGAGAAAACAGGTACCATGGGGCGCCTGGGTGGCTCAGTCGTTAAGCGTCTGCCTTCAGCTCAGGTCATGATCCCGGGGTCCTGGGATCGAGCCCCGCATCGGGCTCCCTGCTCGGCGGGGAGCCTGCTTCTCCCTCTGGGCGCCTGGGTGGCTCAGTCGTTAAGCGTCTGCCTTCAGCTCAGGTCATGATCCCAGGCTTCTGGGATCGAGTCCCGCATCGGGCTCCCTGCTCCGCGGGAAGCCTGCTTCTCCCTCTCCCACTCCCCCTGCTTGTGTTCCCTCTCTCGCTGTGTCTCTCTCTGTCAAATAAATTAAAAATCTTAAAAAAAAAAAAAAAAAACAGGTACCAGGTAAAAAATGGCATCAGGTCAAATTTGATAAAGGTCCTACATTTGACCTTCATCATACATATGCTATTACTCCTCCTTTCCTCCACTCTCAGATCAGTTGGAGCTCCCTCCATTCATAAGTCATCCCCTTTCCCATGCCCTGATTACACAGTTCCTATTTCCTCCAGCACCCTGCTCTGGTCCCCACCTGTAACCCTTTACTACTCGTTGGCTCTTTCCCTCAGACTATAGAGATACTTAAATCTCTATTCTCTGATAAGCAAACAATCAAACAAACAAAAAACTACCATAAGCTTCTGTGATTAAATCATTCTGTCTAAACATTGCCTTCTGTTTCTTTATTTCTCTACTAAGCTTCTCTGCTATTCATTCCTTTTCTGTCTGACAGCCTTCCTTTATTTACTCCACAAATGACCCTGGAAATGCCACCAATGTCTTGTTAATAACCAAGGCCAGTGGATATGTCTTGGCCTTCATCTTACTAGACTTCTTTGAGGGTCTTGAGGCTTTGTGCTACTGTCTCCCGTGTTGTCAGCTCTCTGTTGCATTATCTAGCATGTTACCATGCTCTCCTATAACTTCTCTTCCTACCATTCTTATTATTAGTTTTCAGATTCCTTAATTAGGGTCTCTTTCTCTAAACACCCCATTTATGCTGCTATTTCCAGTTACCTTAAGTGAGTGGCTTTAATCTATGTTCGGGGGCACCTGGGTGGCTCAGTTGGTTAAGCATGCGACTCTTGGTTTCTGCTCAGGTCATGGTCCCATGGTCATAGGGTAGAGCCCTGAGTTGGGCTCTGCACTCAGCACGGAGTCTGCTTCAGGTTCTCTCTCCCTCTCCCTCTCACTCACTTTCTGTCTTTCAAATAAATAAAATATATTTTTTTAAAAATCTGTATTTGGCAGAGCACTGGAGGTTAAACAGAAAAACATCAAGGATAGTGTATAAACGTGGTGTTTACACAGAAGATTACTTGAAAATAATAACTTCAGTGGTTTATTTATATATATTTTGCATTTTTCTGAGTGGGTTACCATGAAAATGATTTTTTAAAAAGCAGGAAAGAGAATAAAACACAAAATTCAGCATAGTAATTACCTCAGGTGGAAAAACAGAGTGATATCCTAGGAGAAAAATACTGGTAAATGCAAATACAGCAGAAAAAGAGCAGTGCAGAAAAATATGTAATTATTTAGGAAGAAGTTAAAATATATATTTTAGATAGAAAAAGAAAATTAAAAAGCAGTATGCACAGATGGATTTTATTTTTATAATTTTTTTTAATTTTTACAAGAAATACTACTTGGTGATAAGGGAAGAGTTATTTCAAAGATCCCACAAAATATATTATGATCGGAAAGGTCATTAAAATTGATGTAAGAGTATATATGTTGAAAAGCGGGTGAGTTTAGTTTTTAAGGTTATCCCCCCAAATTCTCTTACATATAATCTGTGAAGATATCATATGAAATAGTACAGCCAGCTGAGAAATTCTCCAGGTTAAAAACAAAGTAAGCAAATTATCATGCATCAATATAGCAAAGAAAAAGTGTTCTGATTTCTACTTTAAAAATAAAATTGGATAAAAAGAGCAGTTATCAAAAGTTATCAAAAAAGAATATTTCCAGTTTTCCATTCATGCTACTTCTAAAGCAGAAATGAATCAGTTACTTCTTTCCCTGCTCTGAAATTCATATCAAACAGAAGGAAGATTATTTGGTGTTAAGATAGGAAAAGTCCAGTCAAATCTCTGTATATTCTCTAAAGAAAATTGCTCCATTACTGTATTTGTTTTTCTCCTTCTGTGCCAAAAAAAATCAGACAAATCAATGGCAGTCTCTCTTTTTTTTTTTTTTTTTATTTGTAGCCGTGTGGTGTAAGTTAAAAGTAATATATTTGGAGGTGTTCTGCAGCAGTGAAGTCTTGGATGGATGTTTTACTGAGCCTGTTTCCTCATCCATAATATGACTATAATGATTACTACCTCATAGGATTGCTTAAAGGCTAAAATAAAATATTGTAGGAGAAAAAAAGCAATTTTTAAATGATTAAAAATGCTGGAATTTGTTTGCTATAATTATTCAAGTCCTGACAGTCTGGGATTCAATAAAATAATTACTTCTGAATCAAAAAATGAATTATGTGTGTATTGAGAACTCTTAATATAATCATTTGTTGCTCACACTCCACCAGCTTTTTCTCTGGCCTTTAGTAAAATGGGAAAGTTTATGGCAGCCAGAGAAAATTAGCCAAGAGAAAATAAAGTTAGATGAAACATTACAGGCTGACTCTGAACTCTTTTGCATCTGCTCTGAGGGTATCAGGAAGATCTCTGTATAAAAATTGTAGTTATTACAATACTCACTGCTTACAGATAAGAAAACTATGCGCTGAGGAGATAACGTGACCAAGCCAAAGTTAACATTCCTGGCACGTGGTTGATTTTCTGTCCCCTAAACTAAGAATCTGAAAGGTCAAAGACTAACGCTTATTTACGGAATAAAAAAAGAGTAAGTGGAAATGTCAGATGACACAGCTACGTAACTAGCTGTGAATTTATTGGGTATAAAGCAGGAATAGTTATAAATATCTCGAAAGGTCGTTAACATAATTAGTATTTAAGTAAAAGGGCTTGGTGGAGTACCTGGTTTATAGAAGTTCCTCAATAAATATTCCTTACCTTAGTTATATAGGAAATTGGTGCCAGTGCTACAAATATAAAGTCTAATTCATCCTGGCAAAAATAAGCATTATCTAGAAGGATACAATAAGGAATATCGCTTCCCTGTTTTTTGCCCACCAAGCACCAAAGTCTTCAAATAATATTCAGAAAAGTCTATCCAAGTGTGCTTATGACCTGCCTTATGTGTTAGAGGAACAAAAATTGGAACCAAGACCCACCGAGGGGAAAGAGGGCTGATACAATTCTTCACCTGTGAGTTAAAAATGCAAAGTATTATCCCTCACAGGAAGCTTTAATTCAATACCTGAAATTGGTTTGAGATGTTCCCTGGTTATTGACACTCATAACCATCTACTAGAGAAACATAAATTTTCACAATGAAGGAAGATAAAATCATACCATCTTAAATTATGTTTATTATTTTCCTTTACTTTTTTTTTTTAAGATTTTTATTTATTTATTTGTCAGAGAGAGAGAGAGCACAAGCGGAGGGAGCAGCAGAGGGAGAGGGAGAAGCAGGCTCCTGCCTGAGCAGGGAGCCTGATGCGGGCTCGATCCCAGGACCCTGGGATCATGACCTGAGCCAAAGGCAGATGCTTAATGACTGAGCCACCCAAGTGTCCCTGTTTATTATTTTCCAAATACAATATGCAAAACTTACTTAAATATATAACCAGGCTGACATATCAACAAGGGAAAAAAATGGAAGCCAGAAGGTTGAGAGAAAATAATCACCAACCTAGAATTCTGTAACCAAAGAAAAATCTCCTTCAGGAATGAAAGCAAAATAAAGATATTTTCAGACAAACAAACACTAAAAGAATTGATCACAAGAACTTAACACCTAAGTGAAATATTGAAGGGGTTTTTCAAGTAGAAAGAAAACGATCCCAAATCTATGTTTAAATTTGGAGGAAGAAATAAAGCACAATGAAAATGTTAAATATGTGGACAAAGTTAAATGAATATTGGCTGTGAGAAATAATGTTAATAATGTATATGTGTACAAAAATACACAACGATAACAGAAGGTAAGTCAGGAGAATGGTAAATCTTAAAGTGTTCTAAGATCCTTGTATTTTCTGTAAAGAAAGTGAAAATACCAAGTAATATTCAAATTTGATAAATCAAGGATATGCACTTTAATCTCTAGAACAACTAATGAAAGAATGATAACTAACAAAGTAACAGGCAGCAGAGGAATATAAATAATAATACAATTCAATCCAAAAGAAGCCAGAGAAGGAAAAACCCAGAAATGTAGCAAGAATCTATAAAGAATCCTGTATGGAGTTGGTTAATAGGTGGAGCAGAGCAAGTGGTTTAGGGCCCCAGAGACAAATAAAACCAAAATGTCTCTGGTAGGGCATCAAAAGTATTCTGTCCAAGGACTGAAGTCTAAGTATAAATAAGCTCCATTTCTAATTAAATTGAAGTAATCTATCTCAATCTTAACTTTATCCAGAAACAGGGGTAAAACTTTGCTTAAATAAGAAAACCTCACCCAGAACCTCAACTTATTACTACATTTATATACAAAATAGCAATATAAAAATATTTTTAAAAAGACAAAAAATAAAGGAAAAATCTTGGGTGCAGTGATGACTTTTAAGATACAACACGAAAGGAATGATTCATGAAGGAAATAATTGTTAAGCTGGGCTTCATTAAAATTAAAAACTTCTCCTCTACAGAAGACAATGTCAGTAGAATGCGGAGACAAGTCACAGACTGGGTGAAACTATTTGAAATAGATATCTCTGATAAAGGATTGTTATCCAAAATATACAAAGAACTCTTAAAACTCAATAACAAGAAAAACAACTTCACTAAAAAAATGGGCCGAAGGCCTTAACAGACATCTCACTAAGGAAGATATAAGGACAGCAAATAAACATATGAAAAGACATTCTATGTATTATCAGGGAAATACAAGTTAGAACAAGATACCACTATACGTCTATTATCATGGCCAAAATTTGGAACAATGACATCACCAAATGCTGATGAGCATGTGGAAAAACAAGGACTCTCATTCATTGCTGGAGGGAATGCAAAATGGTGTAGTCATGTTGGAAGATAGTTTGGCAGTTTCTTACAAAACTAAACATACTCTTACCATATATTCTAGCAATTAAACCCTTAACCAAAGGGGTTAAAAACTTATGCCCACACAAAAACCTGCACACAGATGTTTATAGCAGTTTTATTTATAATTACCAAAACTTAGAAGCAATCAAAATGTCCTTTAGTAGATGAATGGATAAATAGATGGTGGTACATCCAGACAATGGACTACTATTCGGCACTGAAAAGAATTGAGTTATCTAGCCCTGGAAAGACATGGAGGAGGTTTAAAGACATTTTACTAAGTGAACAAAGCCAACCTGAAAAGGCCACACACTGTAGCCTAGGAAATGCAAAACTATGGAGACACTAAAAAGTTCAGTGGCTGCCAGGGATGCCATCACCACGTACCACAGACTGAGTGGTTTAAAAGAAATGTATTTCTCCATTTGTAACGACGTGGATGGAACTAGAGGATATTATGCTAAGTGAAATAAGTCAATCAGAGAAAGACGATTTTCATATGATTTCCTCATGTAGAATTTAAGAAACAAAACGGAGGAGCATAGGGGAAGGGTGGGAAAAATAAAACAAGATGAAATCAGAGATGGAAACAAACCATAAGAGACTCTTAATCATAGGAAACAAACAGGGTTGCTTGAGGGGAGAGGGGTAGGGGGATGGAGTAACTGGGGGATGGACATTAAGGAGGGCACGTTATGTAATGAGCACCGGGTATTATATTACAAGTGATGAATCACTGACCTCTACCTTGAAACGAATAATATACTATATGTTAATTAATTAAATTAAAAAAATAAATTTCTAACAAAATACAACAAAATAAAAAAAGAAAAAGAAATTTATTTCTCACAGTTCTGGAGGAGACTGAGTGGCCAAGATCAAGGTATCAACAGGGTTGGTGTCTTCTGAAGTTTGTTTCCTTGGCTTGTAGATGGTTGTCTTCTCCTGTGTCTTCACGGTCTACCCTCTGTACACATCTGTGCTCAGATTTTCTTTTCTCATAATGATACCAGTCATATGGATTAGGGCCCACCCCAATGACCTCATTTTAACTTCATTACCTCTTTAAAGACTACCTTTAAGTAAGTCACATTCTGTGGTACTGGGGGTTAGGACTTCAACATATAAATTTGGGAGTGGGGATTAGACACATTTCAGCCCATAACAAAGACAAAGATAAAAAAAACCTAAATGCTGTTTACTAGAGATACATCTTTATTATAAATATATAGAAAGATCAAAAGTGATATACTACATAATTACTAATGAAAAAACAAAACAAAAACTCATAGCTTAGCCATACTAACATCAAAGTAGATTTCAAAGCAAGAAGCATTATCACAAACAAATAAAGATATTTCATAATGATGAATACATCCATCCACTAGAAAATTATAACATGGCTGCAATTATATTAAAATTTGAAAGCATTAAGAGGAAAAATAGAAAGGCAAATAATATACTTTTCTCAGTAATTAATAGAACAAGCTGACAAGAAAACTCAAACAAATATAGATTTGTAGCATAATTAAAATGTTTACCTAATTGGGGGGGGCGGAGCAAGATGGCAGAGGAGTAGGAGACCTGGATTTCGTCTCCTCTCAGGAATTCAGCTGGATAGGGATCAAACCATTCTGAACACCTACAAACTCAACAGGAGATCGAAGAAAAGAAGAGCAACAACTCTCTCATCAGAAAAGCGACCACTTTCTGGAAGGTAGGACGTGCGGAGAAGTGAATCCGAGGCGATATTCAGGAGGATAGACGGCGGGGGAGGGGCCTCCGTCGGCCGCTTCTGGCAAGTGATAGAACCACGGAGCACAAAATCGGAACTTTTAAAAGTCTGCTCCGCTGAGGGACGTCACTCTGGTGGCTAAGAGGGGGGTGGAACCCTCCGGGACAGTGTGGTCTCAGGACCCTCGGGGTCACAGAAAGACCGGGGGTGCCTGAGTGCGACAGAGCTCCCAGGTAACGGAGCAGGGAAGCCGGCTGCAGAG
The DNA here is from genome assembly GCF_002201575.2 of Neomonachus schauinslandi. Lineage (NCBI taxonomy): Eukaryota > Metazoa > Chordata > Mammalia > Carnivora > Phocidae > Neomonachus > Neomonachus schauinslandi. The sequence goes on along the minus strand of NC_058414.1, from coordinate 79,140,898 downwards.
GCGGAGCCCAGGCGCGGGCTCTCAGCTCGGGGTTGCCATAAACCGTGATCCGCGGCACAGTCGGGCCCCTGCTCCTCCAGCAGGGACCCAACAAGCGGCAGATCCGGGGAGACTCACCTTCCTCCCCCGGGAGGAGCCGCACAGGAGTGCACCGCAGGGATCTGCTGGGTTTGGAGACTCCACCCGGGGTCGGGTGCCAGAGATAGAAACGCGCAGTCACAGGCTGGGTGAGCACGGAGTGCGGCTGGAGACCGGGGAGACGGGAGTGACTGATGGCTTTTCTCTGGGGGCTCACTGAGGAGCGGGGCCCCGAGTTCCTGGCTCCTCCGGGGCGGAGATTGGGAGGCCGCCATTTTCACTCTCCGCCTCCAAAGCTGTACGGAAAGCTCGCAGGGAACAAAAGCCCCGGAGAGCAAACCTGAGCAGATTACTTAGCCGGGAGGGGGCAAGGGCGGGGCAATTCCGCCTCCGGCAGAGACATTTGCACAGCAACAGCAACAGGCCCCTCCCCAGAAGATCAGCGAGAACAGCCAGCCAAGGCCAAGTTTACCGATCAATGAGAACGGCAGAACTCCAGCACTAGGGGACTACTGCACATAGAATTCATGGCTTTTTTACCATGATTCTTTAGTCTTTCAAAGTTAATTTTTTTTTTAACTGTCTTTTTTTCTTTTTTTTTCTTTTTGAATTTTTCTTTTTCCCTTTTTCAACCATCTTATCAATCCCTTTTTTTAAAAAAAAACATTTTTATTTTTCATTTTTAGAGTCCTATTCTATCCCTTCATTGTAGTTACCCATATTTTTGGCTTATATATATAAGTTGTTCTCTCTTTAAAATTTTGAGATAGTTTCTTCTAACAGATTAAAATATACCCTAAATCTCTAGTATATGGTGTTTTCTATTCCCCTGCCTGATCACATCCTCTCCCTTTTTTTTTTCTTTTTTTAAATCCTCTTCTTTCTTTTTTCAAACAACTTCTTATCAATTCCTTTTATAAAATTTTTTATACTTTCCATCTTTACAGTCATATTCCATCCCTTCATCATATCAACCCTTATTTTTGTACATATATAAGTTTTTCTTTCTTTAAAATTTTGGGAGGCACTTTCTTCTAAAAGACCAAAATACACCCCAAATCTAGTGTGTGGCACTGATCTATATACCAGCCTGATCATATTTGATCACATTCTGGTTTTTTTGTTGTTGTTGTTTTGTTTTGTTTGTTTTTGTTTTTATCTTTATCTTTTTCTTTTTTTTCTTTTTCTTTTTTCTCTCTTTCCCTTTCTTTTCCCACTGCTTCAAGTCTTTTCTGATTTGTTTATATTTTCTGGGGACGTTGTTACTCTGCTAGCATTTTGTTCTCTCATTCATCTATTCTCCTCTGCACAAAATGACAAGACGGAAAAAATCACCTCAACAAAAAGAACAAGAGGTAGTACCGACTGCCAGGGACCTACTCAATACGGACATTAGTACGATGTCAGATCTAGAGTTCAGAATCATCACTTTAAAGATACTAGCTGGGCTTGAAAAAAATATGGAAGTTATTAGAGAAACCCTTTCTGGAGAAGTAAAAGAACTAAAATCCAACCAAGTAGAAATCAAAAAGGCTATTAATGAGGTGCAATCAAAAATGGGGGCGCTAACTGCTAGAATAAATGAGGCAGAAGAGAGAATCAGTAATATAGAAGATGAAATGATGGAAAATAAAGAAGCTGAGAAAAAGAGAGATAAACAACTACTGGATCACGAGGGCAGAATTCGAGAGATAAGCGATACCATAAGACGAAACAACATTAGAATAATTGGGATCCCAGAAGAAGAAGAAAGAGAGAGAGGGGCAGAAGGTATAATGGAGCAAATTATAGCAGAGAACTTCCCTAATTTGGGGAAGGAAACAGGCATCAAAATCCAGGAAGCACAGAGAACCCCTCTCAAAATCAATAAAAATAGGTCAACACCCCGACATCTAATAGTAAAACTTACGAGTCTCATAGACAAAGAGAAAATCCTGAAAGCAGCTCGGGAGAAGAGATATGTAACCTACAAGGGTAGAAACATTAGATTGGCAACAGACCTATCCACAGAGACCTGGCAGGCCAGAAAGGACTGGCAGGATATATTCAGAGCACTAAATGAGAAAAATATGCAGCCAAGAATACTATACCCAGCTAGGCTGTCATTGAAAATTGAAGGAGAGATAAAAAGCTTCCAGGACAAACAAAAACTAAAGGAATTTGCAAACACAAAACCAGCCCTACAGGAAATCTTGAAAGGGGTCCTCTAAGCAAAGAGAGAGCCTAAAAGCAATATAGACCAGAAAGGAACACAGACAATATACGGTAACAGTCACCTTACAGGCAATACAATGGCACTAAATTCCTATCTTTCAATAACTACCCTGAATGTAAATGGGCTAAATGCCCCAATCAAAAGACACAGGCTATCAGACTGGATTAAAAAACAAGACCCATCGATATGCTGTCTGCAAGAGACTCATTTTAGAACCAAAGACACCCCCAGATTGAAAGTGAGGGGGTGGAAAACCATTTACCATGCTAATGGACACCAAAAGAAAGCTGGGGTGGCAATCCTTATATCAGACAAATTAGATTTTAAACCAAAGACTGTAATAAGAGATGAGGAAGGACACTATATCCTACTTAAAGGATCTATCCAACAAGAAGATCTAACAATTGTAAATATCTATGCCCCTAACATGGGAGCAGCCAATTATATAAGGCAATTAATAACAAAAGCAAAGAAACACATCGACAACAATACAATAATAGTGGGGGACTTTAACACCCCCCTCACTGAAATGGACAGATCGTCTAAGCAAAAGATCAACAAGGAAATAAAGACTTTAAATGACACACTGGACCAAATGGACTTTACAGACCTATTCAGAACATTCCACCCCAAAGCAACGGAATACACATTCTTCTCTAGTGCCCATGGAACATTCTCCAGAATAGATCACATTCTAGGTCATAAATCAGGTCTCAACCGGTACCAAAAGATTGGAATCATTCCCTGCCTATTTTCAGACCACAATGCTTTGAAACTAGAACTCAATCACAAGAGGAAAGTTGGAAAGAACTCAAATACATGGAGGCTAAAGAGCATCCTACTGAAGAATGAATGGGTCAACCAGGAAATTAAAGAAGAATTAAAAAAATACATGGAAACCAATGAAAATGAAAACACAACTATTCAAAATCTTTGGGATGCAGCAAAGGCAGTCCTAAGAGGAAAGTATATAGCAATACAAGCCTTTCTCAAGAAGCAAGAAAGGTCTCAAGTACACAACCTAACCCTACACCTAAAGGAGCTGGAGAAAGAACAGCAAATAAAGCCTAAACCCAGCAGGAGAAGAGAAATAATAAAGATCAGAGCAGAAATCAATGAAATAGAAACTAAAAGAACAGTAGAACAGATCAACGAAACTAGGAGCTGGTTCTTTGAAAGAATTAACAAGATTGATAAACCCCGGGCGCCTGGGTGGCTCAGTTGGTTGGGCGACTGCCTTCAGCTCAGGTCATGATCCTGGAGTCCCGGGATCGAGTCCCGCATCGGGCTCCCTGCTCGGCAGGGAGTCTGCTTCTCCCTCTGACCCTCCTCCCTCTCATGCTCTCTCTCATTCTCTCTCTCTCAAATAAATAAATAAAATCTTTAAAAAAAAAAAAAAAGATTGATAAACCCCTGGCCAGACTTATCAAAAAGAGAAGAGAAATGACCCTAATCAACAAAATCATGAATGAAAGAGGAGAGATCACAACCAACACCAAAGAAATACAAACAATTATAAGAACATATTATGAGCAACTCTATGCCAGCAAATTAAATAACCTGGAAGAAATGGATGCATTCCTAGAGATGTATCAACTACCAAAACTGAACCAGGATGAAATAGAAAACCTGAACAGACCTATAACCACTAAGGAAATTGAAGCAGTCATCAAAAATCTCCCAAAAAACAAAAGCCCAGGGCCAGATGGCTTCCCAGGGGAATTCTACCAAACATTTCAAGAAGAATTAATACCTATTCTTCTGAAACTGTTCCAAAAAATAGAAATGGAAGGAAAACTTACCAACTCATTTTATGAGGCCAGCATTACCTTGATCCCAAAACCAGACAAAGACCCCATCAAAAAGGAGAATTACAGACCAATATCCCTGATGAACATGGATGCAAAAATTCTCACCAAAATACTAGCCAATAGGATCCAACAGTACATTAAAAGGATTATTCACCATGACCAAGTGGGATTTATCCCTGGGCTGCAAGGTTGGTTCAACATCCGCAAATCAATCAATGTGATACAATACATTAACAAAAGAAAGAACAAGAATCATATGATCCTCTCAATAGATGCAGAAAAAGCATTTGACAAAGTACAGCATCCTTTCTTGATCAAAACTCTTCAGAGTATAGGCATAGAGGGTACATACCTCAATATCATAAAAGCCATCTATGAAAAACCTACAGCGAATATCATTCTCAATGGGGAAAAACTGAGAGCTTTTCCCCTAAGGTCAGGAACGCGGCAGGGATGTCCACTATCACCACTGCTATTCAACATAGTATTGGAAGTCCTAGCCACAGCAATCAGACAACAAAAAGAAATCAAAGGCATCCAAATTGGCAAAGAAGAAGTCAAACTCTCACTCTTTGCAGATGATATGATACTTTATGTGGAAAACCCAAAAGACTCCACCCCAAAACTGCTAGAACTCATACAGGAATTCAGTAAAGTGGCAGGATATAAAATCAATGCACAGAAGTCAGTGGCATTCCTATACACCAACAACAAGACAGAAGAAAGAGAAATTAAGGAGTCGATCCCATTTACAATTGCACCCAAAACCATAAGATACCTAGGAATAAATCTAACCAAAGAGACAAAGGATCTTTACTCAGAAAACTATAGAATACTCATGAAAGAAATTGAGGAAGACACAAAGAAATGGAAAAACGTTCCATGCTCATGGATTGGAAGAACAAATATTGTGAAGATGTCAATGCTACCTAGAGCAATCTACACATTCAATGCAATCCCCATCAAAATACCATCCACTTTTTTCAAAGAAATGGAACAAATAATCCTAAAATTTGTATGGAACCAGAAAAGACCCCGCATAGCCAGAGGAATGTTGAAAAAGAAAAGCAAAGCCAGCAGCATCACAATTCCGGACTTCCAGCTCTATTACAAAGCTGTCATCATCAAGACAGCATGGTACTGGCACAAAAACAGACACATAGATCAATGGAACAGAATAGAGAGCCCAGAAATGGACCCTCAACTCTATGGTCAACTCATCTTTGATAAAGCAGGAAAGAATGTCCAATGGAATAAAGACAGTCTCTTCAACAAATGGTGTTGGGAAAATTGGATAGCCACATGCAGAAGAATGAAACTGGACCATTTCCTTACACCACACACAAAAATAGACTCCAAATGGTTGAAAGACCTCAATGTGAGACAGGAGTCCATCAAAATCCTAAAGGAGAACATGGGCAGCAACCTCTTCAACCTCAGCCGAAGCAACTGCTTCCTAGAAACATCACCAAAGGCAAGGGAAGCAAGGGCAAAAATGAACTATTGGGACTTCATCAAGATAAAAAGCTTTTGCAAAGCAAAGGAAACAGTCAACAAAACCAAAAGACAACCAACAGAATGGGAGAAGATATTTGCAAATGACATATCGGATAAAGGGCTAGTATCCAAAATCTATAAAGAACTCATCAAACTCAACACCCAAAGAACAAAGAATCCAATCAAGAAATGGGCAGAAGACATGAACAGACATTTTTCCAAAGAAGACATCCAAATGGCCAACAGACACATGAAAAAGTGCTCAATATCGCTC